>NW_015184137.1:0-1171 GCF_001447785.1 Gekko japonicus
CCGGCCGGGGGGGACGGGACAGGGGGGCATTGCAGCCTCAAGCCGGGCTGGGGAGGGGGGAGGCGTGCATCCTTAGTGCCAGGTGCTGGGATGTCCGCTCTTGCGCATCCCTGCAACTTTAACTTCCAGCTTGTCCCAAATCTGCACAGCCCAGGAGATCTCCGGTAGCCAATAAGGATCCCCGCTGGGCAGAAGCTCCACCCACTTCCTGAAAACGCCTGGCGGGATTGGGTAGGGGGTCAGCCGGCCCCACGGCGCCCGCGAGCACCGCGTTGGGGGACCCTGCTGTTGGGGAGTAAATCCCACTGAATCTGCATCCCTGGGGGGGTTGCACCGTTGCACCCTTGAACAGGGAAGCCGTGGGGGGTCTGCAGGAGAGAGCCCTGAGTCCAGGAGCCCCTTTGAGACTAACAAGGTTTCCAGGGTAGAAGCTTTTGAGCGTCCCAACCAATGCTCCCTCTAAGCTGTGGGGTCTTGTGAGCAAAAAGTCTACCTTGTGAGCGACGGGCATTAAAGCTGTGAGTGAGTGAGTTTGCTGCGGCATACATTGGTTTGCTCTGGAGCCCTCTTTCCTGAGCCAAGACAGAAATGTGTGAACTGGAGGCTAAAAAACGGTGCGCTAGCTCACACTAACTCAGCTTAGAGGGAACACTGGTCCTAACTCTTTGACTCTTGAAAGTTGATACCCTGAAAGTTTTGGTCTCAAAGGGGCTCCTAGACTTGAATCTGGCTGCTCAGTCCCCCCCCCCCAGGACTTGATGAGGTGGGATTCTCAGATGTTTGTACACCAATGTCAACACACATGAATCAACGCTCCCTCTAAGCCGTGGAGTCTCGTGAGCAAAACTTTTACTTTGTGATCTACTGGCATTAGTTGTGAGCGAGCGATTTGGTTCCTGCAGAAATTAGTTTGCTCTGAAGCCATCCTTCCTGACCCAAGACAAAAACTGGTGAGCTGGGGGCTCAAAAACTGTGAGCTAGCTCACACTAGCTCAGCTTAGAGGGAACACTGGTGCAGATATATGTACGAGGGTAATGTCACAGGTTAGGATTCCTGCCCGAAATATCCCGTGATTTCTGGTCCATGATTTAAAATATCCATTTGGCACAACTGTTTCTGGTACCAAGCACATAGAATACATAAGACTAAGAAGAGATTGGATTTATACCC
>NW_015184138.1:0-1350 GCF_001447785.1 Gekko japonicus
TAAAAGAGAGCACAGGCTTTGGCAAAGAAGATGCATGTCAGTGATCAGACAGGCAAAGAGGGACTATGAGGAACATATTGCTAAAAATATAAGGGCTAACAGTAAAAATTTCTTCAAATACATTAGAAGGAGAAAACTATCCAGAGAGGCAATGGGGCCAATGGATGGCCAAGGGGTAAAAGGATTGCTAGGGGATGATGGGGAAATGGCAGAGAAGCTGAATGCTTTTTTTTTGCCTCTGTCTTCACTGTTGAAGATGGGAGGTGCTTGCCCACTCCAGAACCACTGATTTCAGGAGAGGTACTGAAAGAGCTACGTTGGATTGAGATGACGCGATAGGAAGTCCTATGACTGATGGACAAATTAAAAAGAGACAAATCACCAGGCCCAGATGGCATAAATCCAAGAGTTCTGAAAAAAGTCAAATGTGAACTTGTGGATATCCTGACAAAAATATACAATCTATCACCAAAATCTGCCTCCATTCCCGAGAACTGGAAGGTAGCTAATGTAACCCCCATCTTTTAAAAAAAGGTTCCAGAGAAGATCTGGGAAATTACAGGCCTGTCAGTCTAACACTGATACTGGGTAAGTTGGTGGAATCTGTATTTAATTAGTAGGCACACTGATGAACAAAATCTATTGAGGAAGAATCAGCATGGATTCTGTAAGGGAAGACAAAAATGCTCTTTGGCATTCTCATTTTTGTCACTCATTTGTTCCTATTGCTTTGAGTCTCCCTCCTTTTCCACATGTGTTTTGCTCCCTCTGGGACTACTAGAGAGAGCAAAACACATTTTTTGGGGGGGACCCTGGAGCAATAGGGACACACAAGTGATGAAAATCAGAATGCATAAGAGCCCCTTGTCTCACTAACCTTTTAGAGTTTGTTGAGGGGGTGAATGAACATGTGGACAAGGGTGACCCAGTAGATGTTGTTTACTTAGACTTCCAGAAAGCTTTTGATGAAGTTCCTCATCAAAGGCTCCCAAGTAAACTCAGCAGTCTTGGAATAAGAGGACAAGTAATCTTGTGGATTAAAAATTGGTTAATTAACAGGAAACAGAGTATAAATGGGTAGTTTTCACAGTGGAAGGCAGCAGTGTTCCCTCTAAGCTGAGTTAGTGTGAGCTAGCTCACAGGTTTTTTTAGCTTCCAGCTCACACATTTTTGTCTTAGCTCAGGAAGGATGGCTCCGGAGTAAACTAATCTGTGCAGTAGCCAAATCTCTCGTTCACAACTTCAATGCCAGTAGCTCACAAAGTAGAATTTTTGCTCACAAGACCCCACAGCTTAGAGGGAACATTGGAAGGCAGTAAACAACAGCTGTCGTGCAGAGGCTTCATGATA
>NW_015184139.1:0-1369 GCF_001447785.1 Gekko japonicus
GTGTCCATCACCCTGTGTCAGGATTCCAATGGTGCCTGCCAGCTCAGAAATGTGGGGACCCTTCAGTCGATTGAGGTCCTAGGCTTCTGGGGCTGAGGCGTGTTCTAAAGACAGAGAATACAACAAACTTCCTGCAACTACAAAGGAAGAGAGAAGAGAGAGAAGAGATTGGATTTATACCCCGCCCTTCGCTCAGAGCGGCTTACAATCTCCCTTCCCTTCCCGTCCCCACAACAGACACCCTGTGAGGTAGGTGGGGCTGAGAGAGCTCTTTTGAGGACTGCTCATGAGAGAACAGCTCTGAGAGAACTTGTGACTGACCCAAGGTCAAACCGGCAGCTGCCTGTGGAGAAGTGGGGAATCAAACCCAGTTCTCCCAGATTAGAGTCCGCGTTCCTAATCACTATACCAACCTGGCTTTTGGTCCATTCCGAATGCCCTTAAAAAATACATAAACTCCCTCACTCATTTTACTTTGTCCCGTTGGGGAGCAAAAAGAAAGGAGGAAAAAACAATCGATGAACAAATGTTCTTTCAAACAGACCGTGCCTATTGTGGAAGCCAGAAATGGTAGAACCGGAGCAAGACAAAGGGTGACTGTGAGTTCATTTGAAATAGATGCCCAGTTTCCCAGAACTATCATTTGAATTCATTTTTGTTCCTCATTCATTTGGGCATCGCCAATGTTCAAATGTTCCATTTTTTAAAAAAGGTCAGACTGGGTTCACATGATGAGCATGATGCACAGCGGAGCTGAAACGGCTAACATTCCCCCCCCAAGTATCAATGAAAAGACCACCTTCTTTCAGCATTGTTTGAAACTCTTTTCAAAAATGTTCATTTACATTGCCCTCACTTGCCCTCACTCACCCTCCAGTGATATCACCACACTTTTATTTCTGTTTTTTTAAAAAAGCTTTTGCCCTGTCTTTCCCCATACTAAGGGGACCCAAGGTTGCTTATATCACTTCTTTAAAGAACTCTGCATATCTCAAAATGCAGTACTTCACCGTAAATACCTTCCTCATAAAAATAACTTCAATTGCCGATGCCGACTAAGGAACAAAGGTCCTCTGGAAAGCACTGCCATTACATGCCTGCCTAAGAAAGAAAGTGAACCTAAATCTCCAGCAGCAATCCACTCCGGAGTGCTGGGGCTATTACAGTAAATGTCTGCCTTCTCACTACAGTTGTTCTCATCGTCCCGGGAAATTAAACCCCAACAAGATGTTTGTTGTTGGAGCATAATTGGTGCAGAGGTTCTGTAATGGACTGAGAATCGTTAATGTGTTAACCCGGCCTGAGAACCGAGAGTGACAGGAGATTCAAATGAACAAAGTCTGAGTCCAGTGCAATGCTCTCTCTAAGC
>NW_015184140.1:0-1327 GCF_001447785.1 Gekko japonicus
GCGGGAAGGGCGGGGTATAAATTGAATAATAAAAAACACTTTGATCAGCTATGAGTAGGGACACCTTTCCATACTCTCCCATATGTATATTGGTGATAATCATTTGGGGAGAGGGGAGACATTATGCTTGTTACAATCAACCTCCCCCCTCTTCAAAGTAATATGGAAGTGTGCAAAAGCCTCAGTTCAGAGCAGCTGTTGTGAGGTAATTTTAGTTCAGTTATAGGACCCCAAGGTGTCTGAGGCAAAAGAGAGAAAAATAATTTAACTTCCATCGAGTTAAATTCAGCAGGCATAGGCTTCCAGACAAAGAAATAGCATTTGCTTGCATTCTAATTAGAGCTTCAGCAACATTTGAAGTACACATTTTAAGTCATTAGAATCAGAGACCTCTGAATAATATTTAGCTTATCATCTAAGGCCTTGAAAACAGGGAGTCCAGCTTCCTCATTCTAACTATCAGACCGGACCTTCACACATGCTCTCTCCCCAAGAGACAGACTTCAACTTTCACAAAAGGCCTAAATTTTCTCCCTCCTTCCTCAAGGCAGAGTTGGAATTGCATTCCAATCACCTCAGATTCTCACAGCTTACTTTTTCACATTCATCTACTAGACAACCTGACGGTCACAGGATGACTTGATTTTGAAACTCCTTCAGATTTTAAATTTGGACATTATTACACTATACAAATAAGAGCGAAGAAATGGCACAACAAGATTTCGAAGAATAATTTTTAATACCCAAATGTCATAGCATTAGATTTTAGCTTCTCAAGTGTTTGGTTACACACATCCCCTTCCGGATAGGCCTGTAGCTCCAAGCCTATGGAATAAAAAAGAAGCAAGGTTAACCTGCGTGTTGCAGACTAAAACAGAGTATATTTTGGAAAAGGAAGAGATCAGACCCTAGATTCTCCATCACATATCAGAGAGAGAGTTCAAGGTGAAGTTATCATCATTTATCCACTCCCATAACAGATGTCAAGTTTTGTGTTTTACATACAGGATTGATACCCACCTTCTAAAGTTGTCAGTTTTCAAGTTCTCCTAGGAGAAAGAAACATTAGTATAGATGAGAGGAGGGAATAAAATGCACAATTACAGAATGTATCAAACCACTGTACTTCATAGAGAAGATTCTACAGTAGCCAGTGCAGCATGTTTCTAAATCTGCATCTTTTTCCCCTCTAGTTCAATGTTTTGCATAAAATTGTCTCCCCGACCAAACAAGTCACTGCTGGAGCTCAGGCCATCAACATAACTGTGATGGTTCGGAGTTTCATTTGGAATTAAATGTATTGCTGAATTTGTCTAACTCAGTTTCC
>NW_015184141.1:0-1327 GCF_001447785.1 Gekko japonicus
AAATATTTTGGAACTGAACGGTTCAAAGATAGAAATTGCAGTTCCTCTGGATTTTGAAATTACCATCTTGGTCTACTTAAATATGATTATGATGCACAACATTGAACTGGCATTCAACTCAATAATGGCAGCAAGGGTACTACTAATAATAACATACTGGAAGAACCAGAAATTACTGACTCTAGAAGAATGGGAAATTACAAGGCGAAGAGCACCAGCTTGCTGAAACTGACTTAAGGTAAAGGTAAAGGTTTCCCTTGATCGAAAGCCATTAGTTATGATTTATTTAGGAAATGCATCTAATGCCTCTTCAGAGTCCAGCTCAAGATGGCTCAAATAGAATCACGGCAGTAAAGTCGGGGGTGTATTTGCCCCTGGCCCCCTTCAAGTAAAACAGGAGTGCCTCAGAGTGACTGGCCATCCCATGAGAAGGTGTAGGAAGGGGGCCTTGTATTCAAGACTCGCCCCTTCCGAGCAGGCTTTGGCCTCCTGCTGCTGAGGAGGACGGCGGAGGGCGGGGCGGCTGAGCACCTGCCAGGCAGAGTTCCCAGCAAGCCTTGGGGTGCTTTGGTGGGCTGGGCGTGTGAAAGGGTGTGGCCAAAGGGCGATTGTGGCAAGTGTGTGAGCCAGCAGTCGGGTGAGTGTGGTGAGGTTTGGTTGTGCATTTCGGCACGAGGTTCCTTGGGAGAAAAGGCCTCCCACCCCCTTCCCCTCCCTCGCTGCTCCTTGGCAGGGCTGTAGAAGATCAAGACACCATGGGGGCAGGGCTTGATTTGGTAAGCGTACGTGTGCCCACTTGGGTCTGACGGGGTTTGACGTGCAATCAAAATGCACATTTTACTGCCTCACCCACGGCCTCTTCTGCCAGGCATCAGTGGCAGGAGCTTTAGGGCTTGCTGGGCGTCGTGGGGGGTTCTCCCGGCCATCGTGCGCATGTGCAGGCCCATGTTGCCACACCAGGAGTCATTTTATGCTGCAGCTGTTCTTCCCCCCCCCCCTTGCACTTGGGCTAGCTTTCTTTACCTCCTGTGGGTTTACCTGCAAGTAAATAGATGGGAAAGAAAGGAGCCACAGGACTGCTGGAGCTTTGGCTCAAACCAGCGATCTGAGCAGCCATTTTGAGGCATGTTTTCTTGGTGTTCTGGGCAGCAGCGGCCATTTTGTTTTCTTCCCTGTGTGTGGGAGAGTCATCTCGGCAAGGCCTGAGTCGATGCTGTCTGAGTCGATGCCTTCAAGCCACCCCCACATCCCACCCCTCTCTAACCTATTGAAAAACCCTCAGGAGGCAGAGTAGCTGTTTAGTTCTGAAGAAGGGAGCCGTGACTCA
>NW_015184142.1:0-1353 GCF_001447785.1 Gekko japonicus
TGGAATTCACTGCCACGGGAAGAGGAGGCGGCTAAAAGCATGAAAAGCTTCAAGAGGGAATTAGATAAGCATATGGAGCAGAGGTCCATCAGTGGCTATTTGCCACAGTCTGGGGCAAGTAGTGCATTGTATTCTTGGTGCTTGAGGGGGCAGTGGGAGGGCTTCTAATGTCCTGGCCCCACTGCTGGACCTCCTGAAGGCATCTGGTATTTTTGGCTACTGTGTGACAGAGTATTGATCCAACATTGGCTTCTTTTATGTTCTTATGTTTTCTTCTGTGCCACCAGGAGCAATGTACTCCATGTGGCACAGCAGCTTCTGCAGCTCATTGTCCTGCAGCTAGAACCAGACTGCAGGAAAAGAAAGCCCAGGGTCTTCTCTGCCTCTGGGAGCAATGGGCTGCATTTGGCACAGTTGCTTTTGGGGCTCACGTCTCTTGCAACCCAAGCTGAACAGCAGAAGTAAGTGAGCCCAGGATCTTCTCTGCCGCTGGGACAATATGTTCTGTATGTCACAGCAGCTCTTGGGATTCGCTTCTTCAGCAGCCCATACCCAACTGCAGGAGAAAGCAAGTCCCACCAAGATCTCCTCTGCTGCACAGATGGACGTGTTCTGGAGCAGGAAAAAATTGCTTTCCCAATACTATACCAGTATTGGGGTTCAAGCATATCAGGAAATACTAATATTTTTTGGGTTCAATGTAGCTGAAGCAAAAAACAAACAAAACCCACAATGTTTTTTGCACACCCCTTGTCTAGTCATGCCGGCCAGATGACCATAGAAATGTCTTTGGTCAGTGCTGGCTCTTTGGCTTGGAAAAGGAAATGCGCACCACATCCCTAGAGTCAGATTTGACTGGCTTTCAAGCAAGGGAAACATTTCCTTTACTAAGTTTTATTTCCTATACCAAAGGGTGGTGCTGTAGCAGGAGGATAGGAATAGTGAGGAAGACACTGCCTCCCTCTGAGCATCCACAGTGTGAAGATAAGTAATTTGGAAAAGATCTCCTTTCCTCTTTGAAGCTCTCTGATCAAAAGAGGAAAATGCTATGAAGCAGACACAAAATTCCTAAAGGGAGGGAAAGACACAGCATGTTATTTTCCTGGAGGAAAATGAATACAGAGGACTTAAGGGGATTTCTCTTAATAACAAGTATGTTTCAAGGAAGGACAACGATAACTTTGTGAAGGTGGATGAGTGGCATTCAGCAAATGGCATATGAGGGTGTGCGTGTTGAAATTCTCAAGCTGTGCATATTGCCAGAAATCAGTGGGTTTTGTGGTACATTGATGTTGCAGACCTGTAATACAATGTTAGGGTCCTAGTTTTAGTAGACACCCGTAAACTAATGTG
>NW_015184143.1:0-1315 GCF_001447785.1 Gekko japonicus
TTACAATATAAATATAAAACATTATAAAAACAAAATAACAATAACAATTATAAAACCCACAGAAGTCACAGATTGAAAATCCCACTTAAGATTGCCAATAATAAAAGCTAAATCAATCAAAATACAGTCCTAAATGAAACTGTCTTAAACTGCCTTCTGAAGATCAACAATGGGGGGGGGCAGGCACATGTCCCTGGAGAGGCTGTTCCATAATTGTGGGGCTGCCACAGAAAAGGCCCTCTCTAATGTACCCACCAAAACAGCATCTTTAATTGGTGGGACAGGCAGCAGGACATCTCCCCACGATCTTAATTCCTGGGCAGGATTCTATGGGAGAAGATGGTCCGCAGATACCCCAGTCCCAAGCCATGTAGGGATTTAAAGGACAAAACCATCACCTTGAACTGGGCTTAGGAATTGATCAGTAGCCAATGCAATTGCTATAGTACTAAATGAATGGCTCCCTGCTCATGACCAGTGGGCACGATGCAAGCTGAACAGGCAGGTTCTTCTTTCAGGTGCCTGTTCAGCTTGCATCTCAAGTCTTCACAATTAGCCCATACAAGTGGAGGACCCACAAGGATTTTCTCCTCCCCCACTTTCCCCAAAAGCCCCCATAGCTTCTTTTTCTTCCTCCCACACACTAATGAACCTACCTTTATCTGCCTCCCCAACTTTGGCTATATTTATTAATTATTTACTTCAGTTATCTCCCTTCTTTCTCCACAATAGGGGCCCAAATCTGCTCACATCCTTCTCCTGTCCTTAATTTTATCCTCACAAGAACTCTGTGAGGTTAGATTAAGCCGAGAATGTGTGACTGGCCCAGGTTTCTGTGGCACAGTGAGGATTTGAAACTGGGTCCCCCAGATCCTAGTCTGAAACCACTACACACATTGGGTTTTATTAAAAGGATGCTGTTGAATAGTAGCAAGCAGCCGGGCCTGGGCAAGTCATGCAACTCACATGGTAGCAAAAGTCACCCAGTGTTGTTGATGGTCCTGGTCCTTATGAGTCTTCCACCAATGGCCCTGCCCATTCCCTCTTCCGTTTACTGACAGAAACCAAGGCTTGAAGGCTGGTGGTACTGTGTGGTTATCTAGCAACCTCCACAACTACAAATGAGAGGGCATTTGTTTATTAAAGCTACAGTTGCTGCTTCTATCATTTGGAGATTTTTTTTAACCCCAGTTTATTTTATATATAGATATAGATATAGACAGATAGACAGATAGATATAGATACACACACACACCCCTTACTGATTTTATATACCAATAAAGGAATCGACTGTGTGACTGAACAACAGCAACAA
>NW_015184144.1:0-1454 GCF_001447785.1 Gekko japonicus
AGCTGCTCCCATTGGAAATCGGGGCCTTGCGGAACCTGTTACAGTTCCGCCAGGCTTTCCGTTGAGGCGATTGGCACCCAGTTAGTTGGCCTCCATGTACAGAGCCTACATAGAGACTGCCTTATATAAAGGTGGTCTAAACCATCTACCCAGGGCTTTTTTTGTAGAAAAAGCCCAGCAGGAACTCATTAGCATAATAGGCCACCCCAATAGCAGAAACTCATTAGCACATTAGGCAACACCCCTGACAACACCACGCATTCGCATATTAGGCCGCACCCACATGTTACCAGAAGTGTGGTCATCCAGCCACACCAACCTTTTGCTTCTTATTCTGCTTACCTTGTTTGTTGTCAAAACCCAGAGCTTTTTTTTGTAGCAGGAACTTCTTTGCATGTTAGGCCACACACCCCTAATGTAGCCCCTCCTAATGAGTTTCTGTTATGTGGATAGGACTCCAGTATCATCTATCTAGTTTTTATAGAGGGTCTGAATTCCTGCCCAAAAATAGCCCTGCATCTACCCTATGTTGAGTTCGGGATTATGTGGATAGGACTCCAGTATCATCTATCTAGTTTTTATAGAGGGTCTGAATTCCTGCTCACTATCTTTAACTGTTTAATTGTTTTCTGGTTTTAATGTTTTTAATGTTTTAGAGTAATTGTGTCAATTGATTTTTATTGGTATATGTCTTGATGTTACCCACCCTGAGCCCATTCGGGGAGGGTGGGATGTAAATTTTAAAAATAAATAAAAAATACTCTGATGTCAGAGGGAGACATTTTTGAATGAACGTTAGTTACAACAAATGAAGCTGACTGACTTGCCTAACTCCACCTGGGAAGCTTATTTGAGGTTTGAGCCAAGGACGTCTTGGTTTCCATCTTGTTGTTTTAGCTACACCAGTTTATGTTGGGAACAGATTTCTATTAGCGAGGCAGCTGATAAGACTAGGACATCGGTGTGCGTAAGTAAAAAGGTAAAGGTTTCCCTTGCTCAAAAGCCAGTCGAATCCAACTCTAGGGGGCGGTGCTCATCTCCGTTTCCAAGCCGAAGAGCCAGCACTGTCCGAAGACTTCTCTGTGGTCATGTGGCCGGCATGACTAAATGCCAAGGTTCACGGAATGCTGTTACCTTCCCACCAAAGAGGCACCTTTTTATCTACTTGCAATTTCTTGCTTTTGAACTGCTAGGTTGGCAGGGGCCAGAGACGGGAGCTCCCTCCGTCACGCGGCACTTGGGTCTCGAACTTAACCTCTGAGCCACCGTAAGACAATGCTAACTCTACTTTTGACCAGCCAAAGGCAAAAGGAAGCCAGTGCACTTGCTACAATAATACTCTTCTGGTTACTACATCTTCAACTCAAGGCCAACTAAATTTGCTCCACTTGAAATAGAAGATGTTTTGTTTTTTTATTGCTCAGCAATGACACCATGGCTTCTGTTACAACACA
>NW_015184145.1:0-1260 GCF_001447785.1 Gekko japonicus
ATTACTCGTCCTGCCCAGTAAGTGTGTCTAATTTACTTGAAAACAACCACATTTCTTGATCTCATTTTCAATCTCCTTCCTTCATAATCATGTTTCCCCTCCCCTGCTGTTCTATTTATCCATCCTTTCCTCTCTCCTTTGCTCCCACCATGAGCCAGTAATTTCGGAGGGGCCTGGAGCTTCTAAAGGGATCAGAAGTCTTCCCCAACTGCCACCTGCACAGCCAGTCTCATTTCATTTCAAGGAGAAAAGTTGACCTACCTCACACCTTCCTCCTGAATCTAGTCCCTTACTGAAATGAATGGAGAAGGGATGCTAGCCTCAAGATGGGACCTAGGGAATCCCCTGGAATAACAGCCTCACCTACAGGTGACAGAGATTCATTTCCCTGGAGAAAATAGATGCTTTGGCAGGTGGACTGTATGGTGATTTACCCCACTGAGGTCCCTATCCTCCCCAGGCTCCATCCCCCAAATCTCCAGGAGTTTCCCAACCTGAATCTGACAAGTCTACTCCTGCCAGTGGCCGGGGGGCGAGAAGGGCAGACCTGGCAACCTTAGAATGGGGCAACTCATGTGTGCAAAAACCCAGTGTAGCTGTTGGAACTGGTTCCCTCTCTTGGTTTGATTGGGTATGAAGGCTGCCATTTTGTGACTTTCAGGCAAACCTGCCTGAATTTTCGTTCTATCCCGAAACACTGTGTGAATGTTGGCAGTGACAAAGTCATTTTTGGTGGTGGCTCAAAACTTCTCGTCACACCCAGTAAGTGCCAGCTGTTCCATTTGTGCCTGAAATAAAACTTCCAACTCTTTCTTTCACACCAAGAGATTAAAGAAATCTTGAGAGATGCAGATTTCTCTAGGGGCAGCCTAGAAACAAATAAATGAATAATCTCAGGACAGGGGTGAACAATAGACAGAGAGACAAACAGACTTGTATTCTTCCTCCCCCTCAGGACAGGATTAGTGGTTTCTACATGGGCAGGGCTAAACCTCCTGGTTTTGCAATGAGACTCTGGATTTTTTTAAAAAATGCTCATCCAGGTCATTGCAATAGGACTGAAAGAGAGCCCAAGAGGGAACCATTCTCCACTTCATTCTGAAAAAATAAACTCTTTTCAAAATGACTTTCTGAAGGGTTGGCATTGGGTGGCCAACTTTTCAACTTGCTTCTGCAGCTGTGCCTTTTAACAGCTGCAGATATTAGCAGGGGAGGTGGTCGTGTTTCTCTCCATGTTTTCCCCTTCTGAAGTCTGCACTT
>NW_015184146.1:0-1292 GCF_001447785.1 Gekko japonicus
AAAGGTTCAAGACAGGGATGTCCCCTATCACCACTACTGTTTACATATGCTCTGGAAGTACTGAATGATTCCATAAGAAATAATGGACAGATAAACGGTCTAAAAATAAAAGGGGAAGAATTTAAAGTATTGGCATTTGCTGATGACCTATTATTTATAGTGGAAAACCCAATTAGAACTATTCCCTTTTTATTGGAAGAAATCACAGCATATGGAGTAGTAGCTGAGCTTAAGATAAATCTGAAAAAGACTAAACTCTTAACAAAAAACTGTCAACCAAACATAATACAAGAAATTCAAAGAGTAACATCAATGGAAGTAGTGAAAAAAGTAAAATATTTAGGAATTAATGTATCCAATAAAGCAAACTCTTTAGTTGAAGATAACTACGATAAACTACTCGAAGAAATAAAAAACAATTCATTAAATTGGAAAGATATACCACTATCAATGATGGGTAAAGTAGCGACGTTAAAGATGAACATACTTCCTGGATTTCTATTCCTAGCACAAAATATTCCAGTGCTAAAAAACTTGAAATTCCTGACGGAACTAGATAAAGTGACCAGAAAGTTTATCTGGCATCCTAAAAAAGCTAGAATAAAGTGGAAGGTGTTGCAAGACAAAAAAGAAAGAGGAGGAATGAATATACCAAACTGGAAATTATATTACCAGGCGGCTGCATCAGTGTGGGTTAGAGAATGGATAACATTAGACGATAGTAGAACATTATCACTAGAAGGCCATGATTTGTATATGGGATGGCACGCTTATATTTGGTATGAAAAGGATAAGGTGCATTCTTTATTTAACCGTCATGTATTAAGAAGACTCTAAATAAGGTTTGGAGTGAAATAAAAGAAAGATCTTACAGAAAGACTGCTAGATGGGTTGCACCATTGGAGGCTTTTGTAATGCCAGCACTTTTGACAAAAGAGAAAATGGCTAGTTATAATGTTCTACTAGAAAAGAACAACATACTAAAAACAGAAGAGAAATTACTAAAGGAGCATCAAATTATACTAACATGGTGGGAACGCACCCTCCTACAAGATAGATATGGTAGAGATAAAACAATAGGTTTTGAAGATGCAAGTAATCAACTTGATAAAATATGACTGACATTTAGTGATAAATTAATCCAAAAATTATATAGGTTCCTGTTAGAAGAATACAAACAAGACGAAGATGTTAAATCAGTTATGATAACATGGAAAGCAGGTAGAAGATGAACAATGGGATTCTATATGGCATTCAATTAAGTTTATGAGAGCTATTGCATATAAAGAAAA
>NW_015184147.1:0-1384 GCF_001447785.1 Gekko japonicus
TTTAGCCCCAAACCCTCTCCTGTCTACATCTGTCAAAAATAAAGTCTGAATACAGAGAGATCCCCATGGTTCTTTGGATACCAGCTACCATGCTTCATATGGTGCTGCCTTATTGGGTCAGACAGTCGGTCTATTGAAGTCTGTGTTGTCTATTCTGACTGGTGGCATCTCACCAGGGTTTCTGGCAGAGGTCTTACATGTGAGCTATTACCTTATCCTTCTTTCTGGAGATGCCAGGGATTGAACCTGGAACCTTCTGCATGCGAAACATATGTTCTACCACTGAGCCCTGTCCTCCCTTTTGCAGGCTGGAGCCATGTCTTTAAGGTCAGGTGTTCCAATCCCGCCATTTTGGCATTAACTAACATAGAGAGATCATGGATATCTGAGCTGAATGTCCTATGATCCATCTCAACATGGCTAACAGGAATCAAGCACATACTTGGGTGAAGCCAAGCAAAAAGTCACTGAAAGACCCCGTACATCAGTCACTGAAATTGTGACTTTAGGATGCAGGACAAGTTGACGCAACACCAAGTTCAATTCTGGGCACAACAGTTGTAAAAATGCCCACCTAATGTTCGGTTAAGATTAGAACGCTTATATTTAATTTCCAGATAGTTGCCGAGCAATTCTCATTTTATGGACTGATATTTAAGGTACAGAACACACCATACTACTTCAGGTGTTCAGGTCATATGGTGATGGAAAGTGCCCTCAAGTCACCCAGCTGATTTATGACGACCCCGTAGGCTTTTCAAGGCAAGAGGCATTCAGAGGTGGTTTGCCATTGCCTACCTCTGCATCCCCACCCTGGTATTCTCTGGAGGTCTCCACTCCAAATACTAGCCAGGGCTGACCCTGCTTAACTTCCAAGACCTGATGAGATTGGGCTGGCCTGCGCCATCCAGGCCAGGGCTCAGTTCATATAGGTAAAGGTAAAGGTTCCCTTGCTCGAAAGCCAGTCGAATCCGACTCTAGGGTTGCGGTGTTCATCTCCATTTCAAAGCCGAAGAGCCAGCACTGTCCGAAGACATTTCCGTGGCCATGTGGCCGGCATGACTAAACACCAAGGTGCACGGAACGCTGTTACCTTCCCACCGAAGTGGTACCTATTTATCTACTTGCAATCTCTCGCTTTCAAACTGCTAGGTTGGCAGGAGCTGGAACTAGAGATTGGAGCTCACTCCGTCATGCGGCACCCGGGTCTCGAACTGCTGAACTACTGACCTTCCACAGCCTGCAGTTCAGCGTCTTAACCACTTGAGCCACTGCAGCTCCTTCAGTTCATATACTTTGTGGTAAAATGGCTCAAAATGATTAGTACACAAACACAGGGAGTGGCTGTGCCTCCGTGGCAGAGTATCTGCTTAGCGTGAAGAAG
>NW_015184148.1:0-1313 GCF_001447785.1 Gekko japonicus
CAATCTGTAAATTGGCTACAAATTGAAGCTTTCTTTTGGTGCTACCTTCTCTACGCTGTACTCGATGCTGCACTTTTAGAGCAGACTTTATTCCTGAGAATGAAATTCAGACAAGACCCATGAATCTCAGGAAGTTCAGTCCAGCTTGATTGTACTGCACGGATATTAGCACTTGAATCAGCGTGATGAATGGGAGATGGTACACCATGTTCAAAGGGCAATCAATTAATGGATGGAGCTGCCTTGTGATAGTGAGTATTTTGCTGGTACCTACTTTTCCGGCATACAAAAAAGATTTTTTTCCCCCCAGTTCAAAATGTTTGCATAAGAAAAAGGAATGGGTTTTGATCTGGGGATTATGTTTTATTATTTTGTGGGGTTAATACATTCTGAGTAACACAATTTTTAATGGACTATAGTGCTTCATTCCACCCAGCCGTGGATCTCTTACAGAGAAGCAACACTTGCAGACCTGGCTGCCAATATAGCTGGTTGTAGATTAATGAGGAAAGAAGACATAATTGCCTTAAACGCAGGAAAATGCTGCATATTAGCTTGGTTCATTATTGATTATTAATACTTCTTTTTAAAGGCAAACACATTTACATGGATAATTGAACAACCTATTTATGGTTAAGTAATTGTCCATTCATTTCTCTGAACTTTTCTTTGATTCTCTGGTTCCAGCACAGGGGAATTGGTAAAAGCCAGTTGAGTTCAAAACACAAGATATAACTTTGGTTCCTCAGATACTTGACCTCAGAATATGTTCTGTTCATCTCTAGAGAAAGAAGGCAAACTGCAATGTCTAGACAGACAGTAATTTCTAGTGTACTGTCATGATTGTCTAGAAACTACATGTCACATTTTATCATCACTGTTACGCTGTGAGGTGGGTTAGGCCGAGATGGGATAACAGGCTCCATGGCTGCCCAGAAGCTGAGCTGGGACTGGAACTAGGGATCCCAAGTCCCCCTGGGGGGCGGGGAAACCCCCGCCCCAGAGGCCTGTTCCCCGGCGCCGCCGGATCGGGCCCTGGGGGGAACTCCTCCCCGACGTGTGCGTCACCCGGAAGTGACGGGAGGACACTGGGCACTATGGTTTTCCCTTGTATGGCCGTGGCCCCGCCCCCAGCGTGCCCGGCGTCCTCCCGTCACTTCCGGGTGACGTGCGCGCGTGCACCAGACACCGGTTGGGAGTCCCCCGCTCCCGGCGAAGATCAACTTGGCAACCCTAACTGGAACTTAACTTCGCAGTCCAAGTCCATCCCTTATAGTACATTGTCTTTTGGCGGGCTCAGGGTGGGTAACATT
>NW_015184149.1:0-1352 GCF_001447785.1 Gekko japonicus
TTGGACTGGATGGGCCACTGTCCTGATCTCATGTTCTTATGAGAATTTCTCTGTAAATGTGTCTCTCTGCATGGTGTGAAGGTGGCTCTCCTCTTCTGAGCTCTTAAAACACAGATGAAAATGCTCTCTTTTGGGGTTGGAAGATAAGGAATACTCCTTGTGAGTAGCAGTGATCTGGGATTGTCAGGGGGAACTTTGTATTGGCTGCTGTCCATAGGAACCAACCTAGGCTCCTGCTAAGGGGAAAATGAGAGCTTGTATGGATGATCGAGGTCTGCACGCCTCCTGTGTATGGGAAATGTGCATGCATACAACAGCAAAAATCAGGGGGTGTGGCCTTATGACACACTTCCGGTGATGTCAGGGGGTGTGGCATATGCTAATGAGTTATGCTAATGAGTTCCCCTAGCTCTTTTTCTACGAAATGACCCCTGGTGAAGTGCCATCAACTTATGACACTTATGACAACCCCAATGAGAGGCTTTCAAGGTAAGTGAGAAGCAGAAGTGGTTTGCCATTGCTTTCCTCTGCAAAATCTTCCTTGGAGGTCTCCCTTCCAAGTACCAACTCTGCTTAACTTCTGAGATCTGAGAAGATTAGGCTATACCATGCTACCTTCCTCCCACAACCAGCATTAGGAGGTATAAAACATTTATTAAAAAGAAAATTTCCACATGTGTATTCTTTTTTTTTTATGCCAAGTTTTTTATTTTTAACATTTATATACACAAACATTTCATCTGTTCCAGTTACATATAGTTCAGAGTCGTTCATCTTTTATTTTTTCTTTACAGGTTGGGATTATTAATTTTCTGTCAAATTTTCTATCCACATATATACTTTTTCCCATCTCTTTTCGTGTACCTTTTCATTTTTATTTTGTATCATTAGACTTAAGTTATCCATTCTAGCTAGTTCCAATAATTTATGTATTAATTCATCCCTTGTAGGTATAACTTCAGCTTTCCATTTTTGAGCTATTAGCAGTCTCTCCAAAATATTTCCTGTTCTGCAGGTAGGGCTAGCGAAGAGGAAATTAACAGCGCAATCTTAAGCAGAGTTACACCCTTTGAAGTCCACTGACATCAATGGACTTAGAAAGCTGCAATTCAGTGTAGGGTTGTGCTCTCAGGGTACGTGGATGAAATATGTTGAAGTTCTACCGTTCTTTATTACTGCTTGCCTTTTGGTTGTGTGAAACCCCTCATTTGAGAGATATAAGGTGACTGGGGTGGCATTCAGGCATTTTAGTTGACTGTGATTTAAATTTTTAAAAATCCACTTTTTACCAATTTCTGTTTATATAAACATTCTCTTTGTATGCTCATATATTTAACTGACTTCCATATACC
>NW_015184150.1:0-1306 GCF_001447785.1 Gekko japonicus
ACTTGTTTGGTGTCAGTTTTAGGAAAGAATTCTCAAAGCAAAATAATCAATGGGTTGGGTTTATAAACAGTGAGAGTTGACTGTGGAGCAAGTTGAACAGAAATGTGTGTAATAAAGCCCTGGATATTTTTAAAAAATGAAATGTACCCATGAAGTTGCTTTACACTGAATCAGACCATTGGTCCATTCAAGGGCAGTATTTTCTACAAAGAGGGGCTGTGGCTCTCCAGAGTCTCAGGCTGAGGTCTTTTACATCATCTCCTTTTAGCTAGAGGTGCCAGAGACTGAACCTGGGACATTCCGCATTCAAAGCAGAGGCTCTTCCACTGAACTACAGATGTATGGATGAAACATTGCCATCTGCCAAGGATGACCAGTTGGCAATCAATAGCCACATCCAGCACAATCATCACTTTTACCTAAGCCCCAGTGATCCTGTATTTGAAATCAATGCAGGGTAAAAGTGTTAGCCATAATTTAATTCCTAAACCATTTTCAAAACAGAGGTACCGAAATGTAGCCTCAGGAGGTTGGACATTTGAATGGAAGACTGGGAAGGGTTCGTTTTTTCTGCCAATGGGTTTTCTGCTCAAAATATCTCCTTCTCTCTATGTCAGAATTAGGATTGCTGTCTGCCCACTTATAGCAGGCAAAACCCCATCAGCACTCCCCATCCCTTGCCAATGCTAAGTGGAGCAGGGGGAGGGGAGACTACACTGCATGACACAGTAATGTCACTTGGAGCTGGTACCCAGAGGTGACATTTCCGTGTTTTGCAACGCTTTAGGGATTTTCCCCATTGCTACGGTTTTTACCAGAGAGATCAGGGGAAATGTCATGACATCATTTCTGGATCTCTAGCAGCTACTGCCATCATGGCATTGAGTGATGTCATTTTGCCAATCTCCACTTCCCCTCAGATGCTCCCACCACTATTGGAGCTGGGGTGGCAGCTCATTCAGGATCCCCCATAGTTTGAAGAACAGCTTTAGAGAGGTGGAGTGATTTCTGAATGGGAAAAATAGTACACCCCCTCCCTCTTTGCTGCTCCTCTACTGAGAAGCACAACCTCCTAACAATTTGACTCTCAGACAATACCCCCAAATTTGAGCAATCAACAAAAAGCATTGATGAACTCTTTGATGACAAAGAGATATAACAGTATTTAGTTAGGGCACCACACGACAGAACAAAGTCTCCATGCAATAATGCTGCCATATCGATGAAACTGCAACTCAGTGGTAGTATTAGGGAGACCTGTGGTCTCTAGATGACCGCTAGGCCTCGTGGATTTCACTGCCAGTAA
>NW_015184151.1:0-1314 GCF_001447785.1 Gekko japonicus
CTTGAAAACCCTACAGGGTTATCATAAGTTAGCAGTGACTTGACGCAACAATTTATTATTATTATTATTATTGTTGTTGTTGTTGTTACTGTTACTGTTATTGTTGTCATCATCATCATCATCATCCCACAAGTGGGAATCTGTTGACTTGCCACCATGGTTGTTATGCTTTGTTGTTTTTTATTTCTTTCAGTTTAGAGTAATTAAAAATTAAAAAACTAAAAAATTAGCACCAGGGGATATACAGCACATTGCTCCTGATTTGGCCATCACCCATGGCATCTCTCCCTCCCCCATTGCCTGGCTGTTGTCTCAACAATGCTGCTTTGGGAGCCTAGTTCAAGTCACCCACCAAGCCACACAGGTCACTCCCCTACTCCTTTCCCGGTGCCTGTGAAGCCAGCAATCAGAGTTCTGGCACCTAAGCATACACAAAAGGCGGGATGTTTGCAGAGTATGATTGGATGTACTTGAAGGGGAGGCTTCGTTTGAACTGTCTATATCTTGGGATTCTCCCACCAGAACCCAAGTTCTGACACAGTACTGTTCTGGCCTGGAACATGATTATTTCTCAATAAACAAATCACTGCCAGAGAGTGTCGTTGAGAGTAACTCTGTCCAGGAGTCTGACAAATACAACCAAATAACATAATGGCAATGAACTGCAAAACAGGTGAACAATGTAATAGAAACAGATTTGAGTCTAGGAGCACCTTAGAGACCAACAAGAGTTTCAGGTTATACGCTTTCGAGAGTCAACACTCCCTTCATCAGACACAAATAGCAACAGTGATCTCTTAAGTCTTTTTATTCTAGTCAGAAGGTGGGAGGGATGTTGTAAAGGATGCTTGTAAAGGATGCAAAGGTACCCTGCATATTGCAACCATCTTGATTAGAGCAGGGGGAGGTGATACGCTTGAGGGCAGCAAATGGGCATCTTTAGTGAGACAAGAATCTTATGTCCCTATTCAGCCCCCCGGGGGGGGGGGTTCCACTGTTCTGAACTTGTGGATTAATTCAAATCATAGAATCATAGAATGTTAGAGTTGGAAGGGACCTTGAAGGTCATCTAGTCCAACCCCCTGCAATCTGCAGGAGCATAGCCGAAAGACACCCCTACAACATACCCAAAAGATGGTCGTCCAGCCTCTGCTTGAAAACGTCCAGCAAAGGAGCATCCACCACCTCCTGAGACAGTCTGTTCCACTACTCAACCACTCTTACAGTTAGGAAGTTTCTCCTGATATTTATCCGGTATTGACTCCCTTGTAAATTTCCACCCATGAGATCTAATCTTGCAATCCGGAGCAAGAG
>NW_015184152.1:0-1166 GCF_001447785.1 Gekko japonicus
TTTCCTTTGTTGCATGGTGTATTTTGAAACCAAAAGTTAAAAAGGGCAAACACAGCTTAGCAACATGGCAAACCATGTTGCTCTCTTCTTTCGCTCCGCGCTGAAACAAATCGAAAATGACCCTCCCACCGCTGTTGGAGGGTTGCCCAACCAAGTTTCCTGCCTCCCAACCCCCCTCCAGGAGGTCCGGCGAAACCCCTGTCTGTCACAAGGGCCTAGGGGGTTTCAAAAAAGCGAAAAAGAGCGGTGCAAGTCAGGAGCGTCCCGACTGTGCACCCAGACACCGCGCCGTTGCCCCAGAAGCTCTCTCCAGGAGGCCCTTTCCAGGCCTTTGTGGGGAACTCATTGGGGCCAGTCCTGACTAGGGTTGCCAGCTCCAGGTTGGGAAATTCCTGGAGATTTTGTCCTGAAGTCTATGAAAGCCAGGGTTTGGGGAGGGGAGAGGCCTCAGCTGAATAGAATGCCATAGAGTCCACCCTCCAAAGCAGTTATTTTCTCCAGGGGGAGAGAGAGATCTGTTGTCTGGAGTTCAGTTGTGATACCAGGCAATACCCCACAGCCAGTGTGTTATAGCAGTTAGCGCTTGTTGTGGAAGCTGAGTGGGTGATTTCAGAGCAGTCACAGACTTTCAGCCTAATGTACTTCACAGGGTTGTTGTGCAGATCAAAAGGGGAAGAGGAGAATAATGTAAGCTGCTTTGGTCCCCACTGAAGCGAAAGATTACTTTTCCTCATGGGAAACCATTGTTGCCAATTTCCAGGTGAGGGCTGGAGATCACTCAGAATTACAACTGCTCTCCAGATGACAGAGATCAGTTCCCTGGAGAAAATGATGGACTTGTGTCCTTATAACCTAGTGAGATAGTCCCCCTATGACAGCCAGTGTGACGTAGCAGTCAGGGCTTCAGAGCAGGGTAGAGGCTGCGGGGGGGGGATGGAAAGCTGAAGTCAGAGGGCCAGATAAAAGTAGATTGATGATTGGCCAGGAAGGAGATAGGGAAATTCCTGGAAATTTGAGGGATGGAGCCTGGAGAGGGTGAGGTTTGAGGAGGGGTGGAACTTCAGACAGCTACAATGCCATAGACTCCACCCTCCAAACCAGCCATTTCCTCTTGGGGAACTAATTTTTTTAAATACTTGTTTATTGGATTTTCAATATGCCACACA
>NW_015184153.1:0-1300 GCF_001447785.1 Gekko japonicus
TTTTCTACGAAATGACCCCTGGGAAGGATTAAGACTGGATGGATGGATGGTTGACAGGCTATCCCAGCTCAGCACAAAGGCACACAAAAAAACTGACTCACTTTTCACACAGGGGGCCTCGGTCTCCTTGGCCGTCCTCTCCTTTTCTGCAGCTCTGTGCGCACCGAAGGCATGGCCCCGTCCGTCCAGGGGTCGGGGGGGAGAGCTTGCAGCCACCCGCTCCGTTTTAACTGCAGACACATCCAAAGGAAACGCCTCCGTCAGACCTGCAGCCGCAGCAGAGCAGCTGGCACCAAGACAGCGTTGGGGCGACCGGGGAAAAGAATCCAAAGGCACCCCTTTCCCCAACTGTGGGAAGAACAGACCCATCACCAAAACAACTGACGATTTGCTGTTGGGATGCTCCAAAACAGGCCACCCTCGCTCTGCCCTGGGAAGGCAGCCCTGAGTCGCCAACCGCTAAAAGCACAGCCAGCCCTCCTGCTTGGACATCGAGGGGGGTTTCTTTATGCACAGGAACCCCCTAACCCAGGTGGATTCTGGTGGGTCGCTGTGCTGGTCTGCGTCCAGTGGCACCTGTGAGACCCATGCGTTCAGGGCTGCCCCTCCCCCACTTGCATGCCTGCACACGGAAGCTCATACCGTGAATAAAACTTGGTTGGTCTTACAGGTGCCAGTGGACCCGGACTCTGTTCCCCTAACCCAGGGATCATCATAGAATCATAGTCGAAAGGGGCCATACAGACCATCTGGTCCAGCCCCCGGCCCAATGCAGGACCAGCCTCAAGCACCCCTGACAAATATTCCTTCAGCCTCTTCTTGAAAGCTGCCAGTGAAGGGGAGCTCACCACCTCCCGGGGCAGCTGATTCCACCTTTGAACGACTCTGACCGTGAAAAAGTGTTTCCTAACATCCAGCCGATACCTTTCTGCATGTAATTTAAACCCGTTGCGTCAGGTCCTCTCCTCTGCTGCCAATTGGAACAGCTCCCTGCCCACCTCCAAATGACAGCCTTTCAGATATCTAAAGAGAGCAATCTGTTCCCCCTCAATCTCCTCTTCTCCAGACTAAACATACCCAAAGCCCTTAGCTTTTCCTCGTAGGGCTCGGTCTCCAGACCCCTGATCATCCTCGTCGCTCTCTTCTGCCCCCTCTCGGTTTTGCCCACATCCTTTGTGAAGTGAGGCCTCCAGAACTGCACACGGTACCCCGGGTGCGGCCTGACCAAGGCAGTGTACAGAGGGGCTATGATGACCTCCTGCGATTATTTTGATGCCATGGCCCTTTTGATACAACCCAA
>NW_015184154.1:0-1202 GCF_001447785.1 Gekko japonicus
AGTTTTCATGTTCATGCACACTTCATCAGGTACATTGAAATAAATAAATAAATACATTGAAACATACTTCACCAACCATTAGATATAGATGGTGTGTGTGTGTGTGTTAAATGCTAGGAAGGGCTAATTGGAATCAAGATGAGCGATAAGTATAGCTAAAACTGGATTAAAGCAGTTATTTCAGTTACTTATTCATCTTGACTCCAATTAGCCCTTCTTGGCAACTAAACCTCCCCCATGTAATGGTTGGCGAAGTCTGTTTCAATGTATTTGATGAAGTGTGCGTGCACACTAAAGCTTATACCCAGAGTTAAACTTCGTTGGTCTTCAAGCTGCCACTGGACTCAACCTTTGTTCTGTTGCTTTGTTGGTCTTCAAGGTGCCACTGGACTCAACCTTTGTTCTGCTGCCTCAGACCAACATGGCTACCCACCTGAATCTATCTTTGTGGAATCAATTCATGTTCAAACGCTTTGGGTGAATGTTGACCTGCTTTTATTTTCAGGTTGAAAGTAACACGTTTGGGGTAGAAAACTAAACTATTTTGTGATATCCCCCTCCATGGGGCTGCCAACTTTGAGTTGGAAAATTCCCGGAGATTTGGGGAGTGGAATCTGGGGAGCAGCCTCCGTGGGATAGAACACTACACAATCTGCCCTCCAAAGCAGCTGTTTTTTCCTGGATGAACTGATCTTTTTCATTTGGAAAGCGGTTGTAATTCTGGGAGATCTCCAGGCACCACCTGGAGGTTGGCAATCCTAGATTGTAACTATGTTAATCTCTCCCCCCTCTCTGTCTCTCTCAGTCCTGATTACTTCTACTGTGCTGTGTCCAACCTAGCAAAAATAAATAAATAAATCAACAAGATATAGGGAATTCTATGACATAAAGGTGTATAATTTAACATTTTACAGATTTATTAATTAAACTATGGCAAACCACTTCATATGTCTCAGTTTTCAGTGGGTAGTATGAAGTCTGTCATTTAAAAATATCATTGTGAGGAGAACTATATTCAATTATGTGAAGCACATCCTATTGCAATAGGAAACATGTTACTGGGCAACATATAAATCGCTGATCACCATCATCCTATTTGAATTTCCACATAATACTTATAAACAGGCAGGGGGGAAATCCTGCTTCACTTCTTTAGAACTCGATCTGATGAGTTTTAACTAGAGTGGGTATGTAATGGATAA
>NW_015184155.1:0-1295 GCF_001447785.1 Gekko japonicus
GAAGGTCAGGAGAGGGAGCCCTAACCCTGAGCCATTCCGACTCAGGCCCAGGACCTCCGTTTTCGCTGGGTTTAATTTCAGCCGGCTCAGCCTGAGCCACCCAGCCACGGCCTGTAATCCCCGGTTCAGATCTTCTAGGTTGGAGCCTGACCGGCCGCCCAACATCAGATAGAGCTGGGTGTCATCTGCATACTGATGGCAACCCAGCCCATACCTCCGGCCAATCTGGGCGAGGGGGCGCATGTAGATGTTAAAAAGCATTGGGGAAAGCACTGCCCCCTGAGGCACACCACAGTCAAGTGGGTGCCTCCAGGACTGCTGTTCCCCTATCGCCACCCTCTGTCCCCGACCTTGGAGAAAAGAGGCAAGCCATTGAAGAGCGAGCCCCTGTATCCCCACGTCGGCGAGGCGGTGGGTCAGCAACTGGTGGTCGACCATATCAAACGCGGCCGACAGATCTAACAACACCAGTGCCGCCACACCGCCTCGATCCAGATGCCTCCGGAGGTCATCAGTAACGGCAACCAGCGCCGTCCCCGTTCCATGGCCAGGGCGGAAGCTGTACTGGAGTGGATCCAGGACAGAAGCGTCATCCAGAAAGCTCTGAAGCTGTGTCGCCACCGCCCTCTCAATCAGTTTGCCTAAATAGGGCAAATTAGACACCGGCCAATAGTTGGCTAATTCGGTCGAGTCTAAAGTTGGTTTTTTCAGGAGAGGGTGGACCATCGCCTCCTTAAGTGCCTCAGGGAACTGTCCCTCCATGAGGGACTTGTTAGCAATCTCCCGTATGGCACCTCGAAACCCCTCATGGCTCGCCTTAATGAGCCAGGAAGGGCACAGATCCAGGAGGCATGTGGTTGGATGCACAGATACGAGCAATCTGTCAACTTCCTCCAGACTGAGCGGGTCAAAACATTCTAAACCACGCGAGGACGTGCAAGGGGCCTCAAGTTCACTCACTGTATCAACTGTGGTGGGGAGGTTGCGGCGGTGAGCCAAGATCTTATCCGCAAAATAGCTCGCAAAAGCCTCACAGCCAATATCCAATTCCCTACTATTTTGTCTGCCCTGTGGCAGAGCTGTCAAGGACCGAATTGTTCTAAACAATTGGGCTGGGCGTGAGCTTGCGGATGCAATCGTGGCTGCATAGAATTCTCTCTTAGCAGCTTTGACTGCCATCTCATAGGATCTCATAAACGTCCTATAGGATGTTCTTGATGCTTCGTCGCGGGCACACGGCCACTGTCTTAGTTCCCGCTTCATAATCCGCAGCCCCTGGGTATACCAGGGGGCCA
>NW_015184156.1:0-1302 GCF_001447785.1 Gekko japonicus
TATGGTTCGCAGCCTGTGTACGCGTTTTTCCTTCGAGCAGCTTAGGACAGTGGGCCTGCTCCGTCAGACTGCTCTCCCAACAACCCTGCAAGGTAGATTAGGCCATTGCAAGGTGCAGCCACAGTCACGAGCACTGTTCCCTCTAAGATGAGTTAGTGTGAGCTAGCTCACATTTTTTTAGCCTCTGGCTCACACATTTTCATCTTGGCTCAGGAAGAAGGGCTCCAGAGCAAACGAATTGATGCAGTAGCCAGATTGCTTGCTCACAATTTTAATGCCAGCAGCTCACAAAGTAGAAGTTTTGCTCACAAGACTCCACAGCTTAGAGGGAACATTGGTCACCAGAATATGCAAACTAGGGAACTAAAAATATTTGTTATGATCATGATCAGTGTCATGTATGATTCTTAAAACATACAGTTTTCAGCCAAGGAATTCAGAGCAGCATGCAGGATTTTCCTTCTCCCCTTGTATGCCCCTCAGCAATGCTGTGAGAGGGGAATGCAGCCAGCATGGTAAAACATCGCCTGCAAGAACCACCATAACAATTCTGGGAACAATTCTGATCAATTATTGTAGTTGTATTAAGGTTTAATAATGGTCTTAGTGTTTTAAAATGATTTTTGCTTAATTGGGGTCTTGAAGGTGCCACTGGACTCACAACTTTGTTCTGTTGCTTCAGACCAACATGGCTATCCACCTGAATCTATAACTGTCAAATGTTGTGATTCATTTTATGATTACTGTGGTTGTTAACCTATGCACCTTTCCACCAAGGAGCACGGGATAGTGTTTATGATTTCCCCCTCTTCTATTTTGTCCTCCAAACAACTCTGAGAGGTAGGTTGGACTATAGGGAGGGTCTGTCTGCATGGTGTAGTGGTTAGAGTGTCAGACTAGGATCTGGGGGACCCTGTTTCAAATTCAGAGTGACTCACATCACAAGGTTCCTGTGAGGATAACATGGAGGAAAGTTAGTGAGGTAAGCTGCTTATCTGCCTCTTTCTCCCTCTGCCTTTCCTCCAAGGAGCTCAGGGTTGGCATGTGTCTCTCCCTTCCCTAGTTTCATCCTGTTAAGGGAGAGTGACTGGGCTAGATAGACCTTTGGTCTGATCCAGTAGGGCTGTTGTTATGTTCTTAAATTCATCTGCTGCATTTGATATTTTGCTCACTCATGACTAGCATTGAACTATATCTGTTTGGTGATAATTAAGAAAACTTTTAAAATATATTTCATTTATAGCTCACCTTTCTCACAGAGACTCAAGGGTGATTACAGAATATAAAACAAGCAGACAGTTG
>NW_015184157.1:0-1298 GCF_001447785.1 Gekko japonicus
AACTGGTGGTCACATGTAGGCAGGGGACAGTCAGCTCGCTCATGCCTGCACTACCTCTCCATGCATTCAACATATGAGGAAATTGTGTGTCCATGACTACTGAGTCGAACTCTTGGTCTATCAAGGTCACTACTGGCTTCTCTGACTGGTTGTGACTATCCAGGCAGGCCCATAGCTCCAACCCCTCAAATGTGAGGCACGGCCCACAACAGCTGCTCCCCCTCTCCCCCCTCCCCTCCTGTGACATTAAAAGGGCCCTCCAGCTGATTGGTAGAGCACGTGACTCATCAATCAGCTGGAGGACCCTTTAAATCTTACAGCTGCCCTTCCCTCCCCTCCTCCAAGATTTAAAGGGCCCTCCAGCTGATTAGCAGGTCCTTTAAATCCTGCAGGAGGGGAGGGAGAGGGGCGGCTGCCAGCTGCATGGCTTCCCTGAACTCCAAGCAGCAATTTTGCCACTTGGAATTCAGGCACAGGCAGCTCCCGCTTGAAAAACAGCATCTAAAGGGAGCCCTTTAAATGCTGTTTTTCAAGTGGGGGCTGCCCACGTGTGAACTTCAAGCAGTGAAATAACAGCTTGGAGTTCAGGGAAGGCATGTGGCCACCCCTCTCCCTTCCCTCCTCCCTCTTCTCTGCTGCTCCACAAAATTTCCCCGTGCCCCACCAACCCAAAATTTCTGGCTACAGGGATGTATCCAAGGTCTTGGGTGGAGGACTTTCACATCATTTCCTTTAAATAGGGGATGTCAGGGATGGAACCTGAGACATTCTGCATGCCAAGTAGATGCTCTACCATGGAACCACAGCCTCTCCCTTGTAATAGTTATTTATCAACCATCAAATAATGACAAGCAGGTAAAATTCAGTGCAAGGAAAAAGAAAATGGCAAAAGGAAGAGGTGAAATCAAAATGGAGATTTAGAGACTGAAACAGCCGTGACAAGACATTTGAAATCATCCCTAAAATGAGCCTTCTGCAGTTAGTAAAGACCAGATGCTTGACAATACAGTGGCACTATGCATGCGATGATACAAATTATGTAGATAATGATGATGTAGTTAACGTAAATGAGTGCTTAGAAAAGCACATCTCAATAGTCAAGGCTCTATGTGAGGAGGGAAAGAAATGAAACAGAGTCTACAAAGTGGTTGTGCAAATCGTCCCCTCTAGCTCTCTTTCTTGCCATTAAGGCACATTAAGTCACATTAAGTCATGGCCGGGAGGGCGGGATAAAAGTCTAATAAATAAATAAATTTTCTTTTGACTGTCAAGTCACCTGGTGGGGCTTTCAAGGCAAG
>NW_015184158.1:0-1374 GCF_001447785.1 Gekko japonicus
CGTGGGGAGGGGGCGCGGGCTGGGGGGGAATGAGGTTTTCCAGCTGAGGCGAGCGGTGGAACGGAGGTCAGGTCTACTCCCGAGTGGGGTGGAGGCCAGGTCTACCGCCATTGATCCCTATGGGGAAGAGGGAGCTCAGGTCTAATCCCATGGATTACTACGGGGGAGCAGGGGAGGCCAGGTCTACTCTCGTTGTTTCCTATGGGGAAAGGGGTGCCTTCAACTCCCAACCATGCTAGATGATTCAGAAGTACAATACCACAATCAGGGGTCTCAAAAGCGCCAAGGGGTAGCCATATTAGTCTGTCACTGAAAAATAAAACAACCAGTGGCACCTTAAAGACTAACAACATCTATTTCTACATGAGCTTTACTGAAATAAATGTTAGCCATTAGGTTTCTGTTTACAGAAACCTAATGGTATCACAAGGCCTTTTAGAATTCCGGAGAAACCACTGGGAGGCGATCCCTTGTCTATCTCATGCCACAGGTTATCCACCAGTGCAACCAATGCTGCTTCTGCTTGAAAACCAGGCTGGAAGCTAGACTGAAAAGGCATCTATAAAGGATGTGCTGAATACAGAGTTCTGCTAGGATTACATGGCATAGTTGGTGCACCTTTCGTTGGGCAAGAGTGATTGCTTCGGGTTGCCAACTGCCTGGAGAGAAAAATGTCCTGCCCTTTAGCAGAGGCTCAATGGGATGTTACTTACCTCCACAGCCCCAGCTGCCCATTTCCACACATTGTAAAGGTAAAGGTTCCCTTGCTCGAAAGCCAGTCGAATCCGACTCTAGAGTTGCGGTGCTCATCTCCATTTCAAAGCCGAAGAGCCAGCGCTGTCCGAAGATATTTCCGTGGTCATGTGGCCGGCATTACTAAACACCAAGGCGCACGGAACGCTGTTACCTTCCCACTGAAGTGGTACCTATTTATCTACTTGCAATTTCTTGCTTTCGAACTGCTAGGTTGGCAGGAGCTGGAACTAGAGACGGGAGCTCACTCCATCATGCGGCACACTCGGGTCTCGAACTGCTGAACTACCGACCTTCCACAGCCTGCAGTTCAGCGTCTTAACCACTTGAGCCACCGCACCACACATTAGGCCTCTGTTAAAGGAACAGTGCGTGTCCCCCCTCCATGTTGTTGGCAGCCCTCTGTGTGCCTGTTCATGTCTGAGGACAAGAAAATCGAAAGTTTGCTGAGTACAGAAATCATGTGCCTGGCTAGTTGGAGTTAAAGTACAGCCTGATCTAGTTTACTGTTAATCCAAACCTTTCTCCTTTTCCTCTCTTTTTTATATATATTTGCTCTCTCCTATCACTGTGTGTGTTCAATCACCTTCTGATTAGGAGGGAGGGATGTTGGTTAATGTG
>NW_015184159.1:0-1303 GCF_001447785.1 Gekko japonicus
GTCGCGGGTGTGGGCGGGCTTGGCCCGACGTACCTCTGGCTCTGCCACTTTGGGTGGCCCCACCTGCTCCACCTGGTGCACGGCCTCCTCCGGGGGTGCCGGGACTGGGGCTGCTCCATGCCACCATCTCCTGCCACCGTCCCCAGTTGGGCTTGTTGCAGGCAGCTCCCAGATAAGGCATTGGTCTTCAGGGGTTCCAGGCGTTGCCAGAGGCCCCCCCTCGTCCCCGGAGGGCCTCGACTGCTGGTCTGGGGTTGGGCCTCGGGAGTCGGGACCCCTCCATCGTGGAGGTCCAGCCTGGGCCGGGATATGGTTGACTTCTGGTGACCCCTAGTGGGGCTTGGACATTTCAGAGAGGTGGCTTATTGTTGCCTGCCTCTGTGTCCTGGCCCTGGTATTCCTTGGAGGTCTCCCAGGTTGTGGTCACACATACCAGATGAAGCAGAGGGGAAGCAAGGCTATTCCCTCCAAAGTAATTCAACCCGCAGTTGTAAGATCACACCTCCCTTCGTAGCTGTGGACTCAGCCCGTCACTGTGTGATCAGGTGCAACTGTGGGTGAGTTGGGGTTTTTTGCCATTTGTTTCCCATGTGCATAAACAAGTAATCACACCTCTGCACCGAGGGCCCCCTATGGGTATCCCAACAGCATGCATACATGCTTGCCCAATCAGACAGGGGAAACTCCATTCATGGCCCGTCGCAACCCGTTTACTACCGGATTTTCTCCAGTGTCTTTTTACTCTGCTTCTGTGGTGGAGCAGCACGGGTTGCAGATGACTGTGGGACGCTTCCCAGATGTTGCTGTCTGATCACGCCCTTTAGATCTGCTGGGCATTTGCGCCTATGTCGGATCTACTGCTGCATGTGATCACAGCTCCAGTACTTGCCAGGGTCGACCTTGCTTAGCTTCCAAGATTTTACCAGATTGGGCTTGCCCGGGCTATCCAGGTCAGGGCACATTCCTTGAATTTGTGTTGGTGCTCATCAAGATGCAATGTTAGAATGCTAGATTACAACTGGGGAGATTCGTGATCAAACTGTAGTTCTGAAAGCTGTTCTGGGTAACCTTGCGCCAATCATTCTATCTCTGTCTAATCTACCTTGCAAAATAGTTAGGATAAAATGGGAAGAAGAAATCTATTCATGCCAACCTGTGGTCTATGGAGAACAAGCGGAATAAAAATGCAATAAGGAATCTGAACACATGGAAATGCATGAAATCAGATGCAAACCAAGACCACACAATTGGCCATGTATGTGAAAGCTTGGGAGGGAAATAAACGTGTTTCAACAGGTCATTA
>NW_015184160.1:0-1279 GCF_001447785.1 Gekko japonicus
CTGAGCTGTGATCGATCTAGATTAGTGTCAAGAGTGTAATTAAAATCTCCACCTAGGATCACTTCCCTTTCTTGAAAGAGTTGTAGTTCTTGTAGGATGTTTTCTATGAAGCTTACTTGATTCTCATTTGGGGCGTAAATAGTTACTAAAGTAACTTTTCTGTCTTCCAACACTCCCTTAACAAAAAGGAACCTACCCTTCGGATCTTTCTTGGTGGCCTGATGTTGAAATCTGATGCGGCTAGAAAGAAGGATTGCCACCCCTCAGGACTTTGAATTGCCATATGCATGGAATTGTTGTTGAATCCATTTCGCTTTAAATTTGCTTTGTGGTGTAGGCTTAAGGTGTGTTTCTTGAAGAAACGTAATATCTGGCAGTAATTTGTGTAGATTGGTTAAAATACGTTGTCTCTTGACAATATTGTTCAAACCTCGAACGTTAAACGAAAGAATGTTCCATGAGGAAGCCATGTTAGGTGATGTTAACTAAGAAAGAGTGAAGAGCCTGGCAAATCCCCTCTTGTCACTTGTAATATGTTGTTACGTTTTCTGGTATATGTAATGAGTTGTTTGTCACAGGGTAGTGTTTGATGTGTTGTTATGAATGGTGTTGCGTTGTTTGAATGACGACTTAACCGTTAGATGTATGATTTTGGAATGTGATGTCTTTGGAAATTATAGTCCTATGTGCTGCAGCGTTTGTATACCATATTTCCTGACGTGTTATTTTTTAGCAATGTGTTTTTGGTATGTATTTCAATATGTCTTGGCTTCAGAAAGTTTGCAATAGAGACTCTATACCACTGGTTGTTGTATCCTAATCAAGTTATTCAACAGTCAGAAAACATATATATAAATATAAAGAAATATGCAATACAGTACAATTTGATAGGAGGATATACAATTCAAGTAATGGTTTCAACTTTCTCTTTAGATAACTAGCAGTCACTTGATATTTAAACTTTACTATGAACTAACTAACTTTTATAACTTCAGAAAGAGAACTAAGACAGTGAACAATAAATATGAAACAGTATAAATTTATTACTATAATGATACAATTTAGTAAAAAGACCCCAAAAACTAAATGTATCTACTACCAATATCACAATAATGGATTATGGTCTGCAGAAGCACAGTTGTCTTTGATATGTGAAAAATAACCACTTTTCCAACACTTTGTTTAAAATGTGGGGTAGTAGCAAAGTATAATACTCCTCAAAGCTGTTGACTGTTAAATCTTAATGCTTAAAATTGTTGTTCTTGTAGAATGCACAATA
>NW_015184161.1:0-1292 GCF_001447785.1 Gekko japonicus
ATCACATCATGTTCATTCAACCTGGAACTGAGATGGGATTAACGAGACTTGCTAATTATACTTCAGCAGCTCTTTAATAGCATGATGTAGCACAAGAGTAGGGATGGGCAGCTGCAATGTTGTTAAACAAAGACCCAACTCAGACCACACCCATCCATGCATATTGTCAGTGTTCTGAATCTGAACAGAATTATAGAGCCGGTGTGGTGTAGTGGTTAAAGAGTCGAACTAGGATCTGGGAGGCCCAGGTTCGAATCCCCACTCTTCCATGGAAGCTTGCTGGTTGACCTAGGACTATTCACAGACTTTCAGCCTAACCTACCCCACAGGGTTGTTGTGAGGATAAAATGGAGGAGAGGAGAACGATGTAAGCCAGTTCAGGTCCCCAACTGAGGATAAAGGTGGGATATAAATAAAGTAAATAATGTTAAATCATAATCTTCAATGCTTAGGAGCTGCTGGAAAGTTTCTGGCCTGACAGTTATTGTGGAGCCAGGAGAGGTGCTGAAGGGGAGAGGGTGGCAAAGAAGACGTCTGCTTAAAAGGGATGTTCTCCAACTAGAAGAGTTAACTGATATGCCAGCCAATAGGATTGCCCCCAATTAGTATTAATGTGCACAGCATTTCCACTGTCTGCCAACCACTACACCGTCACAACACTTTTAGGAATGCTTCCTCATTCTGTATAAGCAAGGGCCCTTTGTTTGTGGGAAGTATTGTGTTCACTGCCGCTGTGCCTGCCAAACCGAGGCAAAGGTTTTGCTTGTACATGCTGACAGGCAGACACGGCAGACAGTGCTATCCTGAGAACACTCTCCCAGGAGTAAGCCTCATTGAAGAGACTTGAGTCGACCTGCTTAGGATTGGTCTAAGTGGAGGTAGAGGGAGAGACTATACTTTCCCCCTTCAATAGGCAGGCATATGATCAGCAGATCAGGAGGATGGTGCCAAAGCCTTAAGGCTTCTCTCCCCTTCTCATTCCGATAATTAAAGGCAAGCACGCACATACACATACACAGGAGATGTGCGAGAGACCGCTGGTGATGAAGGATCAAATAATCTCAAATAATAATGAGTAGGAGGAAAACCAAGTTGTCTCTTTGCTTTGGGGAAGAAGAAAGTGGATACCAGGAAACACGCAGCTGGGCATCATGGCACCATGTCAGGAATCACTGCTCTAATGCATTATTTCAAAGGACAGGTTTCTGTTTATTATCTAATATATCTAATAGCCAAAAACATTCCACACAAGATCACCTGGGGCTATTGCATAGGTTTCTGCAAACACAGAG
>NW_015184162.1:0-1346 GCF_001447785.1 Gekko japonicus
TTGGCGTCTCTTATGTTCTTATGCATAGGGACCACAGCATGCAGTGGGAAGATCTCCTGTCCTGCCTCCCCCCCACACACACACTGTTTTCCTGAGTTTCCTGGAGGGGAAATACTTGCCCCACTGGTGACTACATCAGTACTGATGGGCCACATGGTCTATCTGCCAATGGGTCAAACAGTGCCCTCTGTGAAAATGACTGGGGGAGGGGAGGCACCTTCTCTCTGTACATCATGGTCCCAGTCTGAATCAGGAACTCACAGCCATAAGTCCTCCTGGTAGTCACATGTCAAATGTAATGTGTAGTTCAATCCTTACTTGTCCTTTATTGCTTCTTTCTTTATGTGATAAGAAACAGAATATAAGAGACTCCATGCTGGATCAGGCCAATGGCCCATCCAGTACAACACACTGTCACACAGTGGCCAAAAATACCAGGTGCCATCAGGAGGTCCACCAGCGGGGCCAGGACACCTAGAAGCCCTCCCACTGTTGCCCCACCCCCCCAAGCACCAAGAAGACAGAGCATCACTACCGCAGTCATAGTGTTCCCTCTATACCTTGTGGCTAATAGCCACTGATGGACCTCTGCTCCATATGCTTATCCAGTCCCCTCTTGAAGCTGTCTTTTTCTGTAGCCACCACCACTTCCTGAGACAGTGAATTCCACACGTTAATTACTCTTTGGGTGAAGGAGTACTTCCTTTTATCTATTCTAAGCCTACTGCTCATTAATTTCATTGAGTACCCATGAGTTCTTGTATTGTGAGAAAGGGAGGAAAGTTCTTCTTTCTCTACCTTCTCTATCCCATGCATAATTTTGTAAACCCCTTATCATGTTACCCCCCTCAGTCATCATTTCTCCAAGCTAAAAAGCCCTAACTTCTTCAACCTTTCTTCATAGATTAGGTGTTCCATCCCCTTAATCATTTTAGTTGCCCTTTTCCAATACTATAATATCTTTTTGAGGCACAGGAACCAGAACTGTACATAGTATTCTAAATGAGGCCACACCATAGATTTATACAGCAGCAGCATTGTGATACTGGCTGATTTGTTTTCAATCCCTTTCCTGAGGGACCGCCTTTCCCCACATGTTCCCCAGAGAGCACTGCGATCAGGAACACAAAATTGCCTGGCCCTCCCTGGTCCTAAGGACGCCAGGCTGACATTGACCAGGACCAGGGCATTTTCCTTGGTGGCACCGACTTACTGGAATGAGCTTCCTGGCGAGATCAGGGCCCTGCGGGACCTCCAGCAGTTCCACAGGGCCATGAAGATGGAGCTTTTTCGCCAGGCATTCCAGTAGGAGCAGGACCTATCGGCCAAGCCTGTGCCCATCTGCC
>NW_015184163.1:0-1412 GCF_001447785.1 Gekko japonicus
TTTCACTCTGGCATTTGTCGGGAGAGAGACAAAATTAATCGCCTTTACATGACAGCATTATGTCACTTCTGTGGAAGACTTGGAAGTGATGCCTCTCCACTTTATGAATCACTACATACTACATGGTTTTACCTCTATGGTTTACCTCCCAGGAGTATGGGATCCACCAGACTCCCAGCTGACAACCCTACCCTGGGAGCCCCCCCACTTGTCCTCTTATTAGACTACTGGCTTCTAGGTAGGATTTGTTTTGTTTCTGCACACTAGGCAGTGATTGACATGCTGCTACTGTTATGATGTGCTGTAGAAGAAGAGGAGGAGGAGAAGAGGAGATTGGATATACACCCCACCCTTCACTTGGAGTCTCAGAGCAGTTTATAATCTCCTTCCCTTCCTCTCCCCACAGTAGACACCCTGTAAGGTCGTGGGGCTGCAAGAGCTCTGAGACAACAGCTTGTGAGAGAACAGCTCTCAGAGAACTTTGACTGACCCAAGATCACCAGCAACTACATGGGGAAGAATGGGGAATCAAACCCGGTTCTCCAGATTAGAGTACACTGCTCTTAAGCACTACACCAAACTGTAGTTATGTATTTAGTAAAAAGGTAAAGGTTCCCTTGCTCGAAAGCCAGTCAAATCCGACTCTAGGGTTGCGGTGCTCATCTCCATTTCAAAGATGAAGAGCCAGCGCTGTCCGAAGACGTTTCCGTGGTCATGTGGCCGGCATGACTAAACACCAAGGCGCACAGAACGCTGTTACCTTCCCACCGAAGTGGTACCTATTTATCTACTTGCAATTTCTTGCTTTCGAACTGCTAGGTTGGCAGGAGCTGAAACTAGAGACGGGAGCTCACCCCATCATGCGGCACCCGGGTCTCGAGCTGCTGAACTACTGACCTTCCACAGCCTGCAGTTCAGTGTCTTAACCACTTGAGCCACCGCAGCTCCTATGTATTTAGTACATGGATGCTAAACAATGTACTTATGCATAAATCTAGACTTCCACCCCATTATCTAATATATGTGTCTAGGATCCATCAGCAGCAGGACACAAGCTTTGTATGCATAAGCCAGCACCTGTAGCTTAAGGATCCTGGGCAGAATGCTGAGAGGGACCTCTACCGGAGATCCTAGGTCTCCAGTTGTCAGAAGAAACAGCACTCAGCTTGGGGGAGCAGCGGCCTTGCTCAGCATAAGGCTAAGAAAGCAAGTTCCATGATTTATTACTCATTCGCTTCCTTAGTTTCCACTTGAATCTTGATCTCCCACTACAGAACAACATGACTACCCACTGAAATCCATGTTGCTGCAGCTGGGCGATAACACTGAATAATTGCATGGTCTCAAGTCTACACCCCTATGTTGTGTGATAGGTGTTAAATGCTGGGTTCAATATGCATTGCAGTGAACAG
>NW_015184164.1:0-1295 GCF_001447785.1 Gekko japonicus
AGATTGCATAAGGAATCCATCAAACTGCTGTTAAGAGCAGAATCCAACCCAGCATCCACCCAAGTAGAATACACCAAGGGCGCAACCACCATCCAGATGGACTGGCTAAGTAGGGAGACCATCTGAAAAGGGGAATGGCCACTTAAAAAAGATCTTTTTCACCTGATCTCAACACACTTTGGACTCCCATCTGTGGACCTCTTCATGTCAACAGTAGACAGTTATCATATAAACTTCCCAGATTCTTTTACCAGGTTCCATCACCCACAAGTGGAAGCAACGGATGCCCTAACGTCCTCATAGCCAAAGGGTCTCCACCTTCCCCCCATCCCAATCATACCCAAGATGATAAGGAAAATAAAAGAGCAGAAGGTTGTTATAGTAGTGGCCCCCTTCTGGCCATGATGCCATGGTTTTTGGCCCTACCAGAGATGATGGCCTCCCCGCCACTGATGCTTCCAATGTCATTAGATATGCTGCAGCAGGGACCAAACTGGCACCCCCCTCTGTAGTGGCTTCACTTGAGCTCTTGGAAGTTGAACAGCAGGCTTTCATATGATTAGGCTAGTTTCCCAGCATGATTGATACCATTATAGCCTCCAGAAAACAATCCACAAACAGGATATACAACACGTCCTGGAAGGCCTGTACTAGGTGGCACAGGAGGAAAGGAGTACAACCACTGGAACATCCCCTGGAAGCAGTGTTAGCGTTCCTGCAAGACAGTCTCTCTTCCGAACTCAAGGCATCAACCCTCAGAAGACATTCCGCAGGGCTTTCTTCAGTCCTACCTCAGTTTGAAGGCTACAATATCTCCAATCATCCACATATGAAAAATTTTCTTAGAGGGGCCACTCTCAAGAATCCCCCACAAATACACAGGTTCTCCAAGTGTCAACAGTACTCTCTGCATTAATCAAGCTCCTCTTTCGAACCTATCAGAGGAGTCTCATCACAGTGTCTGAGGATGAAAACCCTGCTCCTTATAGCTATCACTTCTGCAAGACACATATTGGAATTAAAAGCTCTGTCCACCAAAGCCAATCTTTGCATTTTTCATAAGGACAAAGTCATCCTGAGAACTGACCCTACCTTTCAACCGAAGGTCTTTTCTACATTTCATAGATCCCAAGAGATCTGGCATACACTGAACTATCAAGACATTCTTGATCAGAAAAGAGAACATACAAAGAACTGATTCTCTCTTCATCAATATTTCCCCTCCCAACTTGAGTCGGAAAATGTCAAAAATGCCATCAGCACTACTCTGAAGACCTGTTTCGGAAGCATATAAG
>NW_015184165.1:0-1309 GCF_001447785.1 Gekko japonicus
CTTCTAGCACTACCTTTTCGAGGCTTACACATATGGCTGTTTGTTATGTTTTTGGCTTCTAGGAAAGTCCCACTGAGCCTTGGCAGAGAATGTGAGGCACACCCCCCCCCCATCCCTGGGGCAGGCCAAAGGATTGGAGCCGCCTTCCCTTCCTCATAGTGATGGAGGGAGACGGCTCGCCTGCTCTCTCTGGAAATCCTGGAACGAAGAGGACGCAGCAACTGAATGGGGAATGCAAAAGCCTAACCCCCCTCAAATTCTATGAAGCGTCTGAAAACCTCAACAGGAGCAAGCAGGTATCTTCACTTTGTAGCCAGATCTCGGTTGGGGGGCAGGGTCCTCGTTAAAAAATAATCAGAGCATCTGGATAAGTGTAAATAAAACATCTTCATTTATTTGAATGAAGTGGGCCATCTAAAAGGAGACGGCGTTGTCTGCAGTGGCGATACAGGGAGCAGAAATCCCTCTGTGTCCCCAAACACATGTTCCTTGCTTCCCCGACCTTAGCAATGGGGGCTGCTTTGAGGGTCCGGTTCATTTCATGTCACGGTCGCCCAAAGCTCTAGCTTTGAAATAACTAGGGGATGAGAATCATGAGTCGAACAGAACATCCAACATTCATAAGGGCAGCGCTGTGATCAGAAAAGCTAAAACACCATGACCGCCTCCTTGGTTTTGTTTCTAAAGCACCCGTGTACACGAGAACAAACCAGAAAGCAGATCACTACATTATTGATTCCTGTCCTTTAGCAAGGGTATGAGGAGCGGTGTGTAAAAAGAAATGATTCGACACGATATCCAAATTATTATTTTTTTAAATCCAAGAATGCAATCATGTAGCACTACAAGAACCAGGCTAGGCCCCAACTATATGTGATGTGGAAATGCAAGTTCAGTTGAGACCAGTGTTCCCTCTAAGCTGAGTTAGTGTGAGCTAGCTCACAGTTTTTAGCCTCCAGCTCACACATTTTTGCCTTAGCTCAGGAAAGAATGGCTCCAGAGCAAACTGATTTATGCAGCAGCCAAATCGCTCGCTCATAACTTTAATGCCAGCAGCTCACAAAGTAGAATTTTTGCTCACAAGACTCCACTGCTTAGAGGGAGCATTGGTTGGGACTTCCCCCAAGCCTACTCATAGTTACATTTACATTGGGGGACTCACCTTTTTAAAAAATCTCTCAGTTGCTCAGGGTGGCTTGGAGTGTTGCAAGGGGGGGGGAGGAAAGACTTCTGCCTTCACTCCCAGGCCATTTTCTCTAGTGGAAAAAGCTGCTCATTTTCCCCCTTCTTCAGGCTCTGCATGTTCTTA
>NW_015184166.1:0-1276 GCF_001447785.1 Gekko japonicus
GGACGGACACACTTTGCCTTTCATACAGACAGACGGAGATCGTGTCTGTTTCCGCTCCCCAGACTCTCCGCTGCTCTCCATATCTTGTGCTTCTTGGAGCATGTTCAGTCCTCATCAGGCAGGTTTTTTGTGGTGTTATTCAATTCGCTTATACCCTGCCTTTCTCCTCAGTGGGGAGCCAAAGTGGCTTACCTCATTCTCCTCTCCTCCATTTTATCTTCACAACAACCCTGTGGGGCAGGTTAGGCTGTGAGAGTGTGACTGACCCAAGGTCACCCAACGAGCTTCTGTGGTCCGAATGGGGATTCCAACCTGGGTCTCCCAGATCCTAGTCAGACTACACCCGTGCTTCACTTTTTCTTTTGGCTTATTTATTTATTTATTTATTGGGTTTCTACCCCGCCCTCCCCGCCGAGGCAGGCTCAGGGTGGCTATTTTCATACATGAGATTATGGGGGTGGGGAAGGGAAGAATCACCGAAAGACCAAGTGTGCTCACCTCAGGCTTGGTTTCTGAGCTACTGTTCCATCACCCTAACAGCCATTCTTGTAACATGACAGCATTTCCCTTGGTGGAGGAGAGGAGGACAACATTTGCTAATTCCTCCTTCTCCCTCAGATTCCCCCCCCCCAGCACTGTTCCTGAGGATCCACTGACGTGCAGGAGAACTATTTCAGGGGGTACAGAAGCTGACTTGCATGGGAGACAACCAAGGACGGTTCTGCAGAGGAAGGTACCGGCAAACTCCCTCTGCTCTCACTTGCCTTGAACGCGTCTTGCTGGAGACGCCATCAGGTGGTTTCAACTTGACAGCACTTCCAGAAGGCTGCAGTAGGAAAGAGGACAGGGGAATTACCTCCCACTGGCACACAGGTCAGCAACCTGTGGCTCCAGAACCAAATGTGGTTCAGTATAGAACCAAACATGGCTCTTTCGTTAAGGTATACTGGAGGGGTTGATGGGATGGTAGAATGACCAGTATATGAAGGACATGGCAGGCAAAGATTTTTCGGGGACAAAAGGGCTTCTTAGAGATGCTTTGCGGAAAGGGAAATGATTGGACAATTGCCAGTAACCCAAGTGGGATTTATGCCCCTGCGCCAAAACAGAGTACCCTGTGTATGTTCATTACTTACAGTGAGACCTTGTGCATGCCACTTCCTAATAAAGAATGTGCAACAACTGGGAAGCTGAAACGTTACTGATTATTAATCAATATGTTGGTTATCAGCCATGTTAAGTCGCACATTTTCAGTTATGCAGACAGGCTTTCTTA
>NW_015184167.1:0-1278 GCF_001447785.1 Gekko japonicus
ATTTTACTGTTGGCACCGCCTCATACAGCAGCCATTTTGTGTTGGTGCCCATCCACCTGTGTCAGAATCCCAAAGGGGCCCTCATTCTCAAAGAAAGGTGGTTGACCCGCAAACCATGCTGTCCGTTCCCGGTCTAACCTGGCTCCTGTAAAATCACCGGGAGTTTTGCCGTTGACAACCGGTACGAGTCGGCTTGCAACCGTCGCAGAGATGCAGCCATCTTATTGATGGCCTTAATTTACATGAAATATTTAAAGCCAGAGATGAACACGCGGAGAGACCCGGCCGAAAGGTTTCGGCCCGGCCTGCTTGCGCAGCACGTCGCCGTGGTTCCACATTGGTCAGCAAATCAAACCGTGGGTGCTTTGCGATTACTTTGTCCTCTAATGGATCAAGAACGGGCAGAGTCCACCTCTCACATCAGAGCTATTAATTTCTCCAGAGTTTGATGGGAAAAAGAGGGCACGATAGGGGCTTTCTTCCCCACCCCCCCTTTCCTTCTCTTTCTCTCCTCTCTCTCTCTGTTTTTTTCCCCCGGCTGATTGAAAAGTGATGGATTGTTTTCATGTGGTAAGAAACACAATGTTTTCTTTAGCACAGCAGGATATTCTGTTTTCAAGGTTTAACAGTGAAATATTATGCATATCTGCCACTGGCTGACTGCCAAAAATTAAAGAGCCTTTAAAAAAAAGAGAGAGAGGGAGAGGGAGAGAGAGAGAAGCCAGAAGAGATTGCAAAACCTGAACTTAAAATGAACGCAGCCCTGCACGGCAGCTAATGAGCCATTCTTAACCGAAAAACTATTTATAGTAATATATGATTGCTGTCTCGCATGTCACCGTTTAACAAAACAATAAATAATTGCTCGTTTGAATGTTACCTCCAACTTTTCATTGGCAATATTGTGTGTAATATACAGCGTGAACACAAACGAGCTCACACACAAAACAGACGTCGCGGAGCATTCGATGGCTCTTCCACTCATAGGCCCAGCATTAAAGGACCTACCGGGAGTGACATGTTTTATCTAAAGCAAAGTTCCCCCTAGGAAACTTTCCTCCTAGGGAACCTCCTGGTGGGCCCTGGAGTTATCCAGAAATTACAACAGACTGCAGAGATCAGTGGAGGGAAAGTCGCATTGCATAGCCCAATCTCATCAGGTATCAACAGCTGAGAATAGGCTTGCCAAGCCCCCCCGGGGGGCGGGGAAACCCCCGCCCCAGAGGCCCGTTCCCGCCGCTGCCGGGTCGGCCCCAGGGGGAACTCCACCCCAACGTG
>NW_015184168.1:0-1278 GCF_001447785.1 Gekko japonicus
CCACGCTGCTGGAAAGGTTGTGGGAAGATTTGTATCTACCTACACTGCTGGTGGGACTGTCCAAAACTAAGCAATTTCTGGGACGGAGTCCGAAAAGAGATAACGGAAATAACCTCGATAGATCTTAACTTTAAGCCTGAGGTTTTTCTACTGAACCATTGGAGTTTGGAATTAGATGCCAGGAACAGGGAAATAATTTCACTGCTTCTAGCTACGGCCCGCCTGACAATAGCATCGTGTTGGAAATCGACATCCCCTCCAACGTTAGCCTCCTGGCATGAGAAAATATGGGATCAGTTCATGATGGCCAAGATAGCAGACAGGATACAGAGAGCTCAAACCTCTTGGTCTTCTAACCTCAAATTTGAATCAACCTGGTTCCCAATCTTCTCATTTCTCACCGCACAGGATATAATGCCCGCAAATATTCACTACCAAAAATGGGTCCTAATGTAAAATGATAATGGCGTTGCTCAAAGGAGGCAATCACCATTGGCTGGTTTTACTCTTATTTCTAGGATGCCTAAAACCCGTTAAGTGTAATTTAAGGGTTCGCTGTAGGAATATCAAGCGTATGTTCATGATATTCTGGAGTGTTTATGTACAAATGGAAAATCAATAAAAAAATTATTTTAAAAATAAAAATAAAAACACCATCTGAAAGCTTTCACTGCCTATCTGAAATCCAGTGGGGTAGCCGTGTGAGTCTGTTGTACCAAAACAGAAGTCCAGGGCCACCTTGAAGACTACCAAAGTTTATGCCAGTACGAGCTTTCGTGGGACGGAGCTCACTTCTTCAGATACAATGAGGAGAAAGAGGCTCCTTTACCTCAATTTTACAGAAAACTACCAAAAGGGAGGGAGGGGCTAAAATCCAGAACCAAACAAAGGTTAGTGAAAAGGAGGGCCAATATTAAAACCTTTCCATAAAAAGGTACATGTATTTATTGATAATAACAAATTTTAAAACATATAGAGGGGCCCAATTACAACCAATGTATATAAAAAGCTGTATAAGCTCATGCAAGACAAGAGATGGCCCTGCAGATACAAAAGCCCCAACTCGCAAAGGGCTTTAAAAGGTAAGAACTGACATCTTGAACCAAGCTCAAATGCCAACTACTGTTGCGCCTTTCACAACAGAGCAGGGAGAAGTTGCAGCATCCACAAAGCTGCCCAGCCAGTAGAAGCTGCAAAACAACACACACACGTACACACACAACATTCAGCTGTCACGTGTGAGTTCGCTGAACTGTGGTTTATGATCAAGCAGCAAAC
>NW_015184169.1:0-1274 GCF_001447785.1 Gekko japonicus
TTATGGATGATACCCTAATGTCAATATTTTTCCCTTCACATCTTTGGTGGTTATAAACTTTTTATAGTACTGTACCTTGTTGATTATCTACTCTACAATATATGGGTATATTGTTCTAACACTTTAAATGTTTATGCATTTGTGATGTTTGTAATCTTAACTTTTCCCCCCCCCCCCCCGTTTTTGAGGGGTGAAAAAAATTAAAATCTAATCAGTTTACGTACCTGTGATTAATCATGTTTACTAACATGAAGCTGTGTAGGTTAAGTGACTCTCGAGATACCATTAGTTGTCTTATTCATGCCTTCTTGCAACAAAGCCAACAAGTAACATTTTCTACTTATCCTGCTTCATGTGCTGGAAGGGACAAGAGTGCAGACCCCTTGTCATGCGTGGGTATGTTATACTTGAAGAACCCTGATAGACCACTGGGCTGATCCTTCTTGAAAACCTCCAGTGAAAAAGCCTTTATGTCCTTCTAGTTTCCTTATATTGATTAAATTGTTCACCATCAGGAAGTACTTAGTGTCTAAATTCTTAGTCTGTTTTGAAGTCAGTTTAGGCTTGTTTTCTGTCTATAAAATGAACAGTGTTTTTCCTCTCTTCTTTTTGACCTTCTCTTAAGCATTTAGAAATTCCAACTTGCATCTCTTCTCTGTCTTGCTGTAGTCTTACTGTGTTCCTTCAGGTTTTCCTCCTGTGGCTTGACTTCTTAATGTTTTATCCTTTGGAGTTCTTCTCTAAATTCTTTTCAGTGTTTGAATACTTCTTAGAACTGAACAGATAGATAAATGATAGTCATTCTTCACATACATCTTTAATTATTTATTGCTGTAAAACATAACTGACACTTCTCAATGTCACGTAGACAGCCTTGTGTGGCCACATTAGTAACACTGAATAACATTCTGGTCACCCCAGTTCAAAAAGGACATTGCAGCACTAGAAAAGTAGTGGGAAAAGGCAACCAACAGGATTGGGAGGGTGGAGGGACCTCCCTATGAAGAAGAGTAAAAGGTTGGAGCTTTTACAGCAAACTGATGGAGTTTTAAGCATACAGACTTAAAACATTATGCACGGTAAAAAGAAAATGGGGAGGATTTTTCTCCTACTTGGAATCCCCCAGTGAAACTAACTTGGAGTAGATTTAAAGTAGACAAAAGAAATTTCACTATCATGAGATGTACAGAAGGGTACTAACTCTGACATATTCCCCTCCATAAGAACGTAAGATCAGACCTTCTTGATCAGCATCCTGTTTCACACAGTGGCCA
>NW_015184170.1:0-1258 GCF_001447785.1 Gekko japonicus
TTTGCAATTTTGCTTAAACAAAAACATTATGTATTACATTGCATAGATATGCCAAACAGTGTTAAGTTGTTAAAGCAGTAAAAGAAGTCTAGATTTCCCAGAAAGTATTGCCTATGTTTCAATGTTTCCCAAAATTTGTTTTTTAAAAAAGTGAAAAAACACATTTCCTCCCATCCTGGTCTCAATGGTTCTGAAAAAGATATCTGCAAGGAACAAGCACTTCTACAATTCCTCATGAAGGCTCTCTGATTGACTCAACTGCACCCATGCAACAACATTTTTCATCAGAAGCACCCACAAGGACAGGAAGCATATGCAACTGTGCGATTCTTAACAAAGTCTGAAAAAACTGGAAGGACTGGAGAAAAGAGGACATCAGAAAGCAGCATAATAAATCTAGGCATTCCACAGAACAGCTCAGCTATTCCAGGAAAAATCCAGCATCAAGACAAAATGGATTCCAAGACCTGAGCAATCCTGAGAACATTTCTGGTTATACTAGCTAATTTAAAAAGAAGTGGGAACAGATAGCCAAACATGGATTGGTGGCTGTCAGTGAATTTGCCCGTCTCCTGAGATGCCTCCTTGATGTCATGCTCAACTCTGAAAGCACTGCAGAAGCAGTGAGACTCAATGGAGCTCCACCCACCCATCAACAGATTTAAGAGATGTATTTACCACTGGTGACCTAGTCAGTATATTTCTGGGCTCTTGGTGGAAGAAATACTGTTCCACGCTTTTCAAAAATAAATTTAAGTAGAAGCCATAAGGCTGAACAAACAAGATTACTGCCCTTGCAGTAACCGCTAGGACCGTACTCAAACTCTGTTTTAAAGGTGGCTAAGCACACTTGAGTGGACTACTCGAATTCAGACTCTCAGCTCTCTTGATTATTTCTCCACCTAAAGGCCAAGCTTCTGCTTTCTTTTCAAGCTGCACTCATCTTGTCTGCTACCTCTTCATGTTCTGCATGACACAGCGATGTCACAAATGTAATACTGACAGAGTTTGGTGGAAAAAGGAGGCTTGGGCAGAACTAAACATGCTGCATATAAGCCCCACTGTGAGAATATATTCCCATACTGAACCTGTCCACCTGCAGAGATCAGACAAGTAACACAAGTTGCTCGGTGACCTTTCAAGATGCCCAACTTTGCAGGATTTCACCTGTTCCTGAAATATTGCAGGGTCTGCAGGGTTTCACCTGTTCCTGAAAGGCAGTATATCCCGCCTTTCTCCCCAATGGTGGCCCAAAACA
>NW_015184171.1:0-1274 GCF_001447785.1 Gekko japonicus
GTGTGGCTGCAGTAGCAGCTCTGGAAAAGTAAACAGGACAGGGACAAAGCCAGCTGTTGGTCTTTAGAGGCTAAGCTCAATTTCCCACTTCAGTTTTGAAATAATCTTCTTACTTTTTAAAACTTTGATTCAGCCATGCAAAGCGTTCATGGCATGAGTCATTCTGGGCTTTCTTCCTCATTCCTAATCTTCCTCCTTTGATTGGCCGGCTGGCACTGCTTGTAAAGTGCAGCTGCTCATTGCATGTACTCCTCCATCAAGGAGGAGGTTAATTCTTTCCAGTAGCCTGCCCCTTTAGCCGACATTCAGTATGGGTCTAGTGCCCACGGTTCTCTGCTGAGTATGCTGGTGAGTTATGATTTCCCTTTTTGCAAAAGTAGCCATATTATAAAACTAACACTTCTTGTTGCTGCAAATTCAGAGAACAGTTGCTACTCTAGCCTCCAGGTCTGGTGAGGTCTAGAGATTTCCCAGAAATACACCTGACCTCCAGTTCCTCTGTAGAAAATGGCTGCTTTGGCATTTTATCCAGGCCACCTGATGTCCAGTTCCCCTAGAGAAAATGGCTGTTTTGGCATCCAGTGAGGATTTGCATGTGTGAATGAGAATCATTTTTCACTTTTCAGTGCCTTTGGAGGTGAGAGGTGTTTATGTTCCTGATCAAAGTAAATAATCACAAATTAAAGAAGGAGGGCACAAGAAAGTCCAGTTTGAAAGGAAACATAGCAAGATTCACTCTGTTAGGAGCCTGACTGCCAAGTCTTCAGAACAGTATTCAAAGAACTCTAGTTTTACATATGGCGACAATGCCGATTCCCCAGTGATTCAGAGCTGCTGGCAGAGGAAAGAATTGAAAGTTTCAGTGGAAGACAGTGTGCAGTGGGCAAGCCCTTCCCTAAAGAAGAGCCCAAAGGAAAGCAGGAAGCTGGACAGTGCAGTGATAGCAACAATGGAGGAAGAGGAGGAGGTCATCAAGGACAGACCCCAGCACAGTCAGGGATGGCCTGAGGTGTTTCTGCACCCTAGGTGAGGCGGAGTTGCCAACCTTCCAGTGGGGCCTGGAGACATGTGGGGGGGGAAGGGAAACAAAGCTTCCCAAAAGTGAAGCCTGGTGGGGGTGCACGACCAGTGCAACAGTGCCCTCTGACTATACTAGAGATGGTCACAATGGAAGAAATTTGTATTATAGGAGCCTTCAATGCAGTCTATGATGTTAAAATAGATAGAAAATAACAGGGTAAAGGGAAAGGGGGTATGAACCTCCCAAATTGGAA
>NW_015184172.1:0-1264 GCF_001447785.1 Gekko japonicus
AAAGCTCCTCCCCTGCCACAAATTGGGTTCGTTTTTTAAGGTGCTCCTGGACCCTTGCTGTCTTCTACTGCTACAGACAGCCGTGGGTGGCCGTGTTGGTCTGAAGCAACAGAGCTAAAAGTTTGAAGACCCGTGGCAATGCCCAGAATTAGACTTTGTTGGTCTTAAAGGTGCCTCTGGACTCAAACTTTGTCCGTGAAATACTGTTCACCACACAGCAAATTGTTTAAAGTGTGAAATTTCTTTATCCATCTAGAATTTTAGTTTTTCTAGTTCCAAAGAGCCTAAGCAGTTAACAATTCATTAAGACCATCACCCATTAAATATGGACCCGTTTTCTGGTCCATATTGAAGTCTATGAAATGACCCCAGCTGCCTACCAACTCCATTGGGTGCCCTCAGTCCTAGTCCTCAGGGAGAAGGAGAAAAGGCTTCCTCTGCTTTCTCCCGGCCACGCGCTATGTTATAAACCCCTACCGTATTCCCCCCATTAAACGTAGTTCCCCTCCTCCAAAGCCTCTAAAGTCTCAATCTTTTCCCATGGGGGACCCAAAGCAGCTTATGTCATCCTCCTTTTCTCCACTGTATCCTCCTAACAACAGTCTTGTGAGGCAGGTTAGGCTGAGAGCGGGTAACTGGCCTAGGAAGCGTCTGTAGCAGCGTGGGGATTGAAATCGGGGTGTCCCAGACGCCAGCCTCGTCTTGCCGGCGGGGGAGTCTGGGATGCATTCTGGGAGTGGGCGAGGACATTCCCGACGTGCTAAAGCCACCCGGAAGTGATGTCATCACATTGGCGCCATCCGGGGGATGCTCTGGTTTTTGAGCAAAGCTCTATGGTAGAATCAGGGTCAAACCACAGAGTTTTGCCCCAAAACCAAAGGGTCACCGTGCAACGTCCCTGATGCGATAATGTCACTTCCTTGTGACACTGTCGTGTTGGGGACACTGCTGTTTGTGGCTGGGGTTCCCCCCGCTGGCTAGCTGGTCGGTGCTGGGCAGAAGCCGCCAAAATCCAGGGGTTCCCCGCCCAGACCGGGGGGAATCGCCTGGAATTATAGCTCGTCAGCCTACAGAGATCAATTTCCCTGGAGAAAACATGTGCTTCGAAGGGCAAACTCTATGGCATTGTACCCCACTGGGCTCCGTTTTCCCCAGGCTCCACCCCCAAATCACCATGGGTTCCCCAACACGGAGCTGGCAACCCACCACCCTGAACCTCCCCGTCTCAGTTGCCAGGGTGTTATGTATTGGGATTGAAACATTG
>NW_015184173.1:0-1258 GCF_001447785.1 Gekko japonicus
AGTGAAAGCAGCATGCAATGCAGAAGATAATTTCTGTTCCAACCTGGGTTTCCCTTAAACAACAGAAGTAAAAGCCAATGCAGTACCACCCTTGGCTTCCGCACTTCCACATATTTATCCATCAATGTATCTCATTCTGAACATAGCCCTAGAATGTGGACAGAGAAGGGGGGAGGGCGTATAAACATCTGAAAACTGATGAAAAGAAGAAGGGAGATTTAAATTTTCCCTAAATGGCAGGGGGGGAAGTGACATTGTACAGCATACAGTTGTGATATCTCACCTGAGCAACACTGAAGAAGGCACTTGCCAGGAGGTAGCAGAGGCTGCCGTCAAAACAGAAGGGGGAAAAACCAAGTAGGGGAGGCAGGCGAGAAGACTGCTCCAGGCCCGCAGCTAGGATTTTGTGGGGCATTTTTTTTCTGGTGGGGCTCCTGGGGCTTCCATTACTTGCCATAACGAAGAGGGGTGGCGCACACCCCTCTCCCTCCCCTCCCACAAGATTTAAAGGGCCCTTCAGCTTATCGGCGGGCCATGTATTCCCCGCTGATCAGCTGAAAGGCCCTTTAAATCTTGCAAGAGGGGAGGGAAAGGGGTGCCCACGAACCCCCACTTCTTCTTTTGGGAAGAAACTGGGGGGGGAGCTTGAAGAAGTGGGAGCTCTTTAAGGAAGGGGGCTGATCATTTAAGGAAGGGGGTGGAACCCCTGATAGACCCACTGTTAAGCTCAATGCTTGGGTATCTGAACAACGGATACTGGGAATTGAACAAGCCGGCTTCTGTCAGGGGAAGTCCACCTTAGACCACTGTATAGTCTTAAGTCACCTAGTAAATAAATACCACAAAGGGAAAGGAAGCAAGTTAATTGCTACTTTCCTTGATTTGAAGGGTGCTTTTGACTCTGTGTCTAGGGAGCTGCTATGGAAGAAACTAATGAAGCTGGGGATGGATTTAAGATAGACCCACTGTAGCTACGAGCCAAGCCTGCTCCCTTCTCAGACAAACACCAGTAGCACTCAGCTTCCCGGCTCCCCCAGCTCGCTTCTTCTGGGGGCAGTGGGGAGAGAAGGAAAAAACATTGGTGGTGGAGTTTGGACCAATGCTGGGGCAAAGGGAGGAGGGCATGGAAGGACAGAAGGGGGAAGCAGGCAGCAGGCAGCAGGAGAGGCTGGAAATCAGATGTTCCTATTCACATTATGTTTTCTTGTGGAGTAATATAGGGGACTCTGGTCTAGTTGTAACTGATTCAAATGAACTT
>NW_015184174.1:0-1266 GCF_001447785.1 Gekko japonicus
TACTTCCAGTTTTAAATTCAAGAAAATAATCGTGTTTTGGCCATGGGAAAGTTACGAAGAGAGGGAAAGTCGCTGGATGACTATGAATATGCGTGGGGTGTGTGTGTGGGCTTTGGGGAGCTTCACAGCTGCTGGTTGGTTGGGCCTCTGGCGTTCCTGTGATGCCAGGGGTGGTTTTTTTTGGGGGGGGGAGGTCAGTGCCAATTTAGAGGCACTGTACAAGGCAGTAGGTCCACATGGGTTGGGAGAAAAGTGGATTTACAAATCTTTCAAATCAGTGAAAGTCATGTGTGACATTTGGGATCAAGCACTGCCTGTCTTCTTGGGGTGTCTGATCAGGGTAGCTTTAAGACAGGTACGGTTGTCTCAGAGGAACCCAGCCAGCCAGCCATGCGATTTGTTTCATTCCCCCCCACACACACACACACTCCCTGTGTGGTCTCAGTTGCTTGTGAGAGACATCAGAGGCCCCTTTCCCCACCGCCCCCACTCTCCTTGCTTACCTCTCCAGGTGAGGCAGTCAGGTATCCACTGCAGCCTGGCTTTAGTCCTCACCAGGAAACCTGGGTGTCCCACCCATGTGACCTGTGTTTAATGGCCGTGTAACAGCTGCCCCCCCCCAATCCACACCCAGTCTTTCCAAGCAGATTCAGATCCTCTGTGGATCCAGAAGCACCATTTTTAAGGCAGGAGGTGGGAAGCCACACTGGTTTATAGGAACCCCATGGAGGCTGAGGGGCAGCTACCCCCAGAATTGTACCCAGGGGTGTGGTTCAAATACGGTGCTGGAAAGTGCAGTCAAGTCGCAGCTGTCTTATGATGACCCCTCATGGGATTTTCAAGGCAAGAGACGAGCAGAGGTGGTTTGCCATTGCTTGCCTCTGCGCAGCAACTCTGGGCTTCCAAAGCCAGTTTCGTGTAGTGGTTAAGAGCGGCAGACTCCAATCTGGGAGAACCAGGCTTCTTTCCCCAGTCCTCCTCCACATGCAGCTGCTGGTGTAACTTTGGGTCAGTCATAAGTTCTCCTGGAGTTGTTCTCTCAAGAGCAATCCTTGGGAGAGCTCTCTCGGGCCCACTTCTTTCTCTTCTTCCTCCTTTGGCTTCTCCCATCCAAGTATTAACCAGGGCTGACCCTCCTGAGCTTCCCAGATATGATGCAATCCGGCTAGCCTGGGCCATCCAGGTCAGGTTAATTCATATATAAGGCCATTCAAGTGTTCACACAACACACACACATGCTCCTTTTAAAACTGCCCTGTCTTGCTC
>NW_015184175.1:0-1416 GCF_001447785.1 Gekko japonicus
CACAAACCCCTCGGGCCGGCCCTGGCTGTTCTCTTGCACTGCACAGCGCTAGTAATCACTGCTACATCTAGCAAATAAGTCAGCATCCTCTGAGGCCCAAAATAAATATTTAACGTCCTCCAGCTGGATGTGTAAATTCAGAAAGATATAGTTTTCTTCCCTCTCTTTCCTGAGCAGCGGGGAGTTCAGAACAGCCTTCCCCAAGGTCAGTTTCTTTGAAAGAAGAAGACACAGTGATGTCTTAGAGTGCCTTTGTAAAAATCTGCTTGTTGACACTGAAAAGTACTGGGTACACCATCACAGGTAAGCAAGGGACAGATGGGAAGCAGCAGTCTTCACAGGAAGCACTGCTAGCCCCTAGGCAGCACGCAGGCCCCGGGGCCAGTCTCAGAAAGGCCAAGGGAACGGGTTTCCCGGGTGGGGCTGCACTTACACCCCATCCCTATTTGAGCACAAAACACGTTTGGCCAGGAATTTCAGTGGTTCTTGTTCATTAAGATAAGCATTTTAATTGTAACATAGATTACAATTTTATTTCTTTAAGGAATGGAAGAACCCAGTTTTTAAAAATAAACCTGCACTGCTATTTCCAGGCCACAGGGTGTCACCCTCACTCTGTACATGACATATCTGAACCCACCTCCCAAGGGGTCAGGGAAGATAAGAGCAGTCTCATGAATGGGGGGGGGGGGAGCTAGTCCAGCATATTCACATTTTTCCTTTTAAGGGAAGATTTTTGAATTTTCATGGCATTCCAGGGCTTAAAATATGAACTAATCCTATACCACTTTGGAGTCTATCCATATTTGTTTGTTTCATCCAGGCCAAGAGTGCCCTCTGCCGTTCAGTCCACAATCCTGTAGCCAGTGCATCTCTGTCACTCAGATTAGAGGCCAGATTAGATTGGGGGGGGGCAGCCCCAACGGTTTTTGCTTAGGCTTGTTGATATATAAAGAGGTGATGATGGAAGGAGGCCTGATCTTTTGCAACAAAAGGTACATGTAGGTAAGGTTAGGGAGCTGCGGTGGCTCAAGTGGTTAAGACGCTGAACTGCAGGCTGTGGAAGGTCAGTAGTTCAGCAGTTTGAGACCCGAGTGTGCCGCATGACGGAGTGAGCTCCCGTCTCTAGTTCCAGCTCCTGCCAACCTAGCAGTTCGAAAGCAAGAAATTGCAAGTAGATAAATAGGTACCACTTCGGGGGGAAGGTAACAGCGTTCCGTGCGCCTCGGTGTTTAGTCATGCCAGCCACATGACCATGGAAACGTCTTCGGACAGCGCTGGCTCTTCGGCTTGGAAACGGAGATGAGCACCGCAACCCTAGAGTCGGACTCGACTGGCTTTCAAGCAAGGGAACCTTTACCTTTACCTTTTAGGTAAGGTTAGCTGCACTCATGGGGCGATTTCTCACTAGAGCTG
>NW_015184176.1:0-1246 GCF_001447785.1 Gekko japonicus
TAAAGTATTTTGCAAATACTTTTGATATTCCTGTACACAGTTGATTTTGGGTTTTTTGGTTATTCTGTACTATGTATGTTATGCACTGAGCCTGAACAGTACCTGGAAACTGGCTAGGCTTTTTCCACCAGAACAATAGATAGCCAGGATCCTGGAATGGGCATATAGAGTAGTAGTTGTAATGTAAATAGCCTATTGTTGGTGGTGGGGTGTGGTGGGGTGTGGTCTTTGCAGGCTTTACAAACAGGGCTGCGAGGCCAGTTTTTCAGTCTTAAGAGTTGAGCTGAAATCACTAATAAACTATGAGCTGATCACTACATGCATCGCGAACCCAGTATATTTCAATATATTTCCCTGTTTGGTTTTTTGATGTTTATAGAAAGAGGGCAGGCCCAGTGGGGCTTTTGCCCAGCAGGACATCTGATTGGCCTTTGGTGCTCTGATAAGCTGCACAGATTTTTCTTTTAAAAAAATGATTTGACAGCAGCTGCCATGGATCTTCTCTGTGTGACTCAAGGTAAGCAGTTTGGTGCAGTGGTTAGGAGCGCGGACTCTTCTCCTTCTCCGGCTGTGGTCACACGGTCATTTTGATCAGGTTTCACCGCTGTTCCCTCTCGCATTTAAAATTGCTGATCAGACACCCACATCCATCTCCTGCACTGAAGTGGGCTCACTCGCGTGATCCTCCTGGTTCCCTAACAAGTTTTCCGACACCGGGAAAATCAAGTACTTTCTCGGTACTTGCGCTTTGAATCTGCAATTTGTTTATCTGGACAGCCATCTCTTGCAATGATTGCGATTAGGTTGTCTGAATGTCCTTCTTCCGGTAGGTGGTTTTTTTGTTTTTTTGCGACTTTCACCATTGTGCCTGTAGCGCTGTTGCGCAAAGGAAGCGGTTGGGCAAAGGATGTGTGATCATCTGAACCCGCTTAAAAATATCCCCAATCAGATCTACAGCAGGAACAAATCGCGGTACACTCGGCGTGTCCATCTCCTTTTCCTTCTTGTCTGAAAACCAAAAATGGCTTTACTACCTGAGACTGTGCAGCAAACAGAGACCTTGGGGAAACAAGAGGCATCAAAACAATGTTTATGTTTGATGTGCAAAAGAGTGCTCAGTTAGCCAATGTACTGGATGCGAGCATATACTTACGAACGTACTGCAGCATAGAACTTCTTGGAGTGGAACACAGGGTTAATCTATGGGAGATCTTACGTTGCACGGAGGAAAACAGCCACATGCTTC
>NW_015184177.1:0-1259 GCF_001447785.1 Gekko japonicus
CAAAAGAACCCCCAAGTTTCAAAGTGATTAGATCAGTGGTCCAATTCTTTGGTTCCCCAAACTGGTTGGCTCCATCCCCATTGTGTTCTGTGGTGGAAAACAATTGTCAGTTTCCCCACAGTGTTTTTAGTGGGCTTGGGGGGAGGGTGTTTGAGGGAGAAGCACCAAATTCACAATGTGGTATCCTCCCCACGAAGCACCAAATTCACAATGCGGCGTCCTCCCCACATGAACTCCTAAGTCCCAAAGACATTGAACCAGTGGATCCAATTCTGTGGGCACCCAAATAGGTCACCTCCCCTTCCCTCCATTCTTTCCTGTGGGGATTAAAAATCCTAACCCCGCCAGCAGGTCATTTATAAAAAATATTGAACAACACCAGGCCCAGGACTGAGCCCTGTGGCAATCCAGTAGAGACTTCCCTCTACGTAGACGCAAAGCCATTTACGAGCACTCGTTGGGTATGATTTTTCAACCAACCATGAATCCATCTGACAGGTGCACCATCCAGCCCACATTTAACCAATTTATTCTCAAGGACATCATGAGAAACTTTATCAAATACTTTCCTGAAATCTAGATACACTATGTCTACAGCATTGCCAGAGTCAACCATTTTAGGAACTCTTTCAAAAAAGTAGATAAGGTTGGTTTGACATGACGTATTCTTGATAAACCCATGTTGGCTACTACCAATTAGCCCATTCCATTCAAGGTGCTCACAGACAGAGCGTTTAATAATCTGCTCTTCTCCAGTCTTCCAGCACAACACCAGTACTCCTGAAAATCTCAAAGATTAGAGCCAGAGGCTCTGAAATAACATCTTTCTTCCTTTTTTCACCCCCCCGGAGGGGATTTTTTATTGCATTTTTCTATAAACTACAATGAAAAAAAGGGATGGGGAAATTACAACTAAAGTAGAAAGAAAAGTAAACTAAAAACCCAAGTATAGGAGATCATTACAACAGCTTGTATTAGTGTTACTCTAAAATGCTATAGTTACATTGAACATGGTTGTTTAAGCTACATTATTTGTCTTTATGACCAGTAATTTCACTGTTTAAAGAAAACACAAGAGCATCAACAGTTAATAAAAGCTTATAAGGCACAATTCATAGTTCTTCAGCCTTCATTTTTTTAAAATCCTTACTAATCCTCATTTGATAATCACGTTTGGGGGCCGCCACCCCCTCCTCAGAAGTAGAGTCCTCGTTGGAAGTAGAGATAGAGGAAACAGTTGCATCGCTAGGTTTACTGTC
>NW_015184178.1:0-1263 GCF_001447785.1 Gekko japonicus
GGTCATAAAAACACAATGGCAGCATGCTGGGTGGGCCTAGGAGTTCCCTAGGCTCTTGGCCCTTGGGGACTTCAATGTCCACACCGATGGGGCTGCTGCTTGGTGTCTTCCTGGTGCCTTTCATGGCAGCACTGGGGTTTTCCCAGTTTGTTCCCTCTAAGCTGAGTTAGTGGGAGCTAGCTCACAGTTTTATAGCCTCCAGCTCACACATTTTTGTTTTAGCGCAGGAAGGATGGCTCCAGAGCAAACCAATTTATGCAGTAGCCAAATCACTCAATCACAACTTTAATGCCGGTAGCTCACAGAGTAGAATTTTTGCTCATAATAACCCACAGTTTAGAGGGAGCATTGGGTCCCACACATCGAGCAGGCCACACCCCGGACTTGATCTTCGGGATGGGGTTGGAAGCTGATCTGATCTCCAAGGAGGAAGTGCCATGGTCAGATCACTTAGTTCTGAAGGGCCGGCTGGATGTTCTGACCCTCCCCCACATCTAGGTGGTGAGCTAATTTATGCTCGCCCACAGAGACTAATGGACCCGATTGGGCTCCAGAATGCTCTGCAGGATCATATTTTTATTTTGTAGAGTATATCTTTCATAGAACTATTTCATACAATATGTATTTATACTCTATTTCATAATTTAAGCACAACATGAGGTTACATTTCATCTATATAACCGACAAATTAAACTTAATCCAAATCCAGATTGTACCCTCTTCTTTTTCTTATTCCCATATCCTACCCGCATATAAAACCACCATACAACTCCCTCTAAATCACATTCTAACCATTAATACATCTTCCTTTAATTTTCAATTAATTTATTACCCATTCAGTCTTCTAGCTTCTTATACGCTCATCTCTATATTTCTATATTCTTCTATACCTGAAAAGAAAGCTGGATGGGGTTGCCTCTGATACCGGGGGCTGAAGAGAAAACCCCTTCAACCGGAAGGGAACCCTCCTCCCTACTATCAGAGGTCTTGAGGGAAGCACACCTCCACCTTCTTACCATGCCCTCTAATTTTAACAGCTGTGCTTTTATGTTAATTACCATTTTATTTACTATTAATAAACAGTTGCCACTTTAAATATCATTCTGAATTCCCTTTGTTTTCATTTAATTGCTCTCAACATTGTCTGTTATACTAATAGCATAAACAAACTATCACCTTTCAAACACCTCCATCTGATTGTTTAGTCACTGCTTCAATTAGTTTAGTGCTGGTCGTGTGCTGTAAATGTCTTTCCATTAAGAT
>NW_015184179.1:0-1273 GCF_001447785.1 Gekko japonicus
GTTTCTGTCCAAATAACACACTTTCTTTTGTTTAATAAAGAATTTGTTCAAATTTAATTTTTTTTCCTATCTCCTACATGGCAAAAATCAAGATACAAGCGCTACAGAAGCATGGAACTGAGCAGTCTGCAACTCTCAATTACTGGGTATATTTGCAATTTTTAAAATAGAAAACTAAGACACATACTTTTAAATTTCAGAAATATGCCAAACAGTTATCATATGATGCATGTTATGTTGTTTGATTAGTTTAAAAAGTTTAGGTTTGACAGAAAAGCATTCCACATTTCAATTTTTTTCCTAAAATTTCAAATTTTCCTTAAAAAACACCCCCCCCCAAAAAAAAACATTTTTCCCCAGAGCTTAAAGACTGCCAGAAATTTTACACCTCTAGCCCCATCACAGTTTCAGGCTCTTGAAACTGGCAGCAGATTCCCAGAATCACCAAAGATTTTTAGATGGGTAGCTTCTGTAAACAACTGTTACTGATTAATTACTTGAGTACTTGAGAGATAACACGCAAAAGGTTTTTAGCCATTCAGCTCCCTGTAATATGCAACAAACCAGGACAGTGTCCTTTGGTGGTACCAACTTTAAACAAATCTGTGAATTTGCAATGAGGCCCTTTAACCTGATGTAACCCCACCCAAGGCACATTTAGAACTACCTCATGGGGCTGTTGTAAGGATCAAAGTGTAATAAACAAAACAAAATGGCCAACTTTCTTTGCAATTTCATACAAGTGATGATGAGGCCTTGTTTCTGTATATTTTGTCACAGTAAGCACCATTTTGCCAATATAAACACACAGAAACCATTCAGAACTGACAAAGTTTTCCCTTTCTCGAAAGCCAGTCAAATCTGACTCTAGGGGGCGGTGCTCATCTCCATTTCCAAGCTGAAGAGCCAGCGCTGCCCAAAGACTTCTCCATGGTCACGTGGCTAGCATGACTAAACAGCGAGGCGCACGAAACACTGTTACCTTCCCACCAAAGCGGTACCTATTTATCTACTTGCAATTTCTTGCTTTCGAACTGCTAGGTTGGCAGGAGCTGGGGCCAGAGACAGGAGCTCGGCACTAGGGTTTCGAATTGCCAAGCTACCGACCTTCCGGTCTGCAACTCAGTGTCTTCGCCTCTGAGCCACCGCGGCCCCTGCCACTATTCTGTGCTCACTATCTGTAACCGAGTGTGGAACAGCAAATGTGGAACACTCTCAGCTTCTCCTGACAGGAAGTTTTGACTGCTCCAAGCTTAGACACTGGTTTGACTTT
>NW_015184180.1:0-1275 GCF_001447785.1 Gekko japonicus
CATTGGCTCTACAAGGGAATGAGTGCCTGTGGAATCAATGCGGCAGTGAGGAAAGAACCCAAAAAATACCAAGGTGAGGAAATTTCAGGACAGTCTAAAGGAAATATTTCTTTACACAGCAAGTGATCAAAATGTGGAATTCGCGGCCAGAGGATGTACTGATGGCCACAGGCATAGCTTTAAAAGGGGATTAGACAGACTCTTGGAGGATTAGTCTATCAGTGGCTACTAGCCATGGTGATTAAAGGGAACCTCCATGTCCAGAGGCAGTCAACCTCTGAATCTCAGTGCAAGGAGGCAGCATCAGGGGAAGGCCTCAGCCTTTCTGCCCTGTTGTTGGCCCTCCAGAGGAACTGGTTGGCCACTGTGTGAGACAGGATGCTGGACTGGATGGACCACTGGTCTGATCCAGCAGGGCTTATTTTGATGTTCTTAAGGTAAGGGAGCCTATTTTATAAAAGTCTTTAAGGAAACAGAGATTTTTTTTTAAAAAAAACCTCCCTACGCATTAAAGTGTTGGTACAGAAGATATTCTTTATTGTATATATTTCTTCTAGTGCATATTTCTATATCAACTTAAATTAGACTTTGTAACACAACAGTTGAATAAAACTTAACACTTATGGCGCACAAACTTAAACCAACTCTTATTTACATTGAATCACAAGAGGACAGGTGGTGGTGGGGGAATGAAGACACTGTACAGATAACAGCTTCACTGGCAATCGTGAATATAAATCAGCCACGGCATACATCACACTTAAGTCTGTATTTATAAGAAACACAACTGTTCCTGGTTCCGTACTTAAGTATGTAGAAATGCCCCCCTCTGCTAAGGCAGAGGGAAGCAACAGGAGGAGAGAAAACTAACAAAATAAAATGTATTTCCCCCCATTTTCAGACACACAAACAATCAACAATGCTGGATCGATTAGAAGAAACTGTCCATAGACACAAATTCTAAAGTGGATCGAAATAATTGGAGGGTGCAAATTTCCCCCATTTCCTAATGTACAACAGCACATCCTTTCCCCCCTTTTTCTTAACGTGTAGAATGTCTCTGATCAATTTTCACCCAGCAGCAAGGGACCTTGCTGTCAACACAAAAGGTGACTTACTGAAAGTCGAAATCCTTCCTTCCTTCCTCCACATGGTTCTGGACAGCTGTATATCCTGAGCCCGTGATCTGGATTTGCGACCCACTATTGCTCTAAAGAGCTGGGAGGGCCTGGCCTGTTGGCTTCCCCCCCATTTTGTCTTCACAACAGCCCTGTG
>NW_015184181.1:0-1256 GCF_001447785.1 Gekko japonicus
TATTGTCTACTTCTGCCTAGTTCATGGTGTTCACCTCATATTTAGGGCATCCCGTACAGATGAACTCATCAAAGAGAAATGTATGAGTAATACAGTATTATTCTATTTAATTGAACTAATCGTTTAATTCACAAAACATACAGAAGCACTTTCTAATGCATAAAGATTTTACAGGGTTCACAATATTAATACTATTAGCATATAAAACACTAGTTATAAAAAGTTTTGCCAAGACTCATCAGTCATTATAAATAATATTTACTGCTTTACTCAAATTGCAATAATGGAGGATGAAAATGTCTGGCTCAAGAATGGAAAGGATGATAGCCTCACTAATGAATGTAGCCCGCTGAGGTTTTGCTTAGCGTAAATCTTGATGTTTGAGGCACTATTAAATTAAATTAAATGTCTCAGTATCCGTATGCAGTTAATATCAGTGACCACAATGAGCACAAAATAGTCTGCTGAAGTAAATGGAAAAACTGTTGAACTTAATAGAGCTGAAGTAGGCCCAATATATCATACAGAACTAGATGATGTTGGGTTTGCAAAAATACAACCCATTAAACATAACTGTGGAGAAAATTATGGTTTACCCATTGCCTGAAGCTGAGGACTCTGCAGGGTTACCAATCTCTAGATGAGGCCTGGAGATCTCCAGGAATTACAACTCTTCTTCAGACTACAGATATTAGTTCCCTGGGATGAAATGGCAGTGTTGGAAGGTAGGCTTGATGGCCTCACATCCCTCTGACCTCTCTACCCTTCCTATACTCCCAGGCACCATCTCCAAATATCGAAGAATTTCCCAAACTGGAGTGTTTGTGTCCTTTATAAAGTTTATATCTCTGCTACCTGCCATTACATTTCATGACACATATGGCCCGGCCCAACAAGGTCTCATTTATGTTAGATCCCGCCCTCATAACAAATGAGTTCAACACCCCTGGCCTATAGCGTACCGAATTCAGTTCAAGGTGCTGGTTCTTACCTTTAAAGTCCTATATGGTTAGGGACCTGCATACCTAAGGGATCACCTTTCCCCACATGTTCCCCAGAGAGCACTATGATCGGGGGCCCAAAATCGGCTGGCTCTGCCAGGCCCCAGGGAAGCCAGGCTGGTGGAACAAGCTCCTGGAAGACATTGGGGCCCTGCGGGATCTGTTAAAGTTCCACGGAGCCTGTAAGATGGAGCTCTTCCACAAGGCCTTCAATTAAGGAGCCGTACCATACAAACTGTGGCCCTGGCCCCAATA
>NW_015184182.1:0-1323 GCF_001447785.1 Gekko japonicus
AAGTGATTATCTGTATTCTTGGTGCTTGGCAGCAGTGGGTTCTCTACTTCCTTTTTTCTTTTAGTACACTTTCTTAATAATATTGGAGGACAGAAGGTGATGAGAATTAAGAAGAAGAAGAAGAAGAGAAGAAGAAGAAGAAGAGATTGGATTTATACCCCGCCCTTCACTACCCAAAGGTGTCTCAGAGCAGCTTACAAACTACTTTCCCTTCCCCTCCCCACAACACACACCGTGTGACGTGGGTGGGGCTGAGAGAGCTCTTGACAGAAACTGCTCTTTTTCAAGAACAGCTGTGCCAGAACTATGGCTTGCCCAAGGTCATCCAGCCAGGTGCATGTGGAGGAGTGGGGAATCAAACCCGGTTCTCCCAGATTAGAGTCTGCGCACTTAACCATTACACCAAACAAAATTAATTTGGCACCTCCCAAATAAGGACCCAAGACAACTGTATGGGTTCAACTAATTCATTTATTTCAATGGCCTTTTCCTCCTCCTCCTCCTCCTCTGATGTGTCATAAAAACCCCACGGGGTTTGGAATGATGCTACTCTGCTCCAAAGTCCTCCTTCCTAGTACACCCAGCCATACGGTGAATTATCACACCTGATGCTTCAGGTTGTTTGCTGATTACCTCTACCAATTACAAGCAACCTGCCCTATTATTATATAGCAGTTCACTATTATTATATAGGGCAGAAGAAGAACTATGCTGTATCATACTCTAGTCCAGCATTCTGTTCTCATAGTGGCCAACCAGTGACCTCTAGAAGAGCCATTGCAACAGCATCATCCTTCCTGTGCCCCCCCTGGCAATAGATTTAAGGAGGCAAAGCACCTCTGGTATTGGAGAGATCAAATATCCATCATAATTACTACTCCTGCCAACTAGTTGTGGCCTGTCTAAGACCAGACCTAGTTAATTAAACACTCCTCCTTTCAGGACATCATGAAGCAGGTGAAAAAGGGTTCCTCCAAAAGTCAATCCAGTGGAAGCCTCCAAATTGCTGTTTGCCCCTACAGAGGCAACCAGCTAATCCTGCAATATCCCACGTGTGGGTGGGTAGATCAGCAGCAGTAAGCAAAAGTCTGCCTGGGAGTCTTTGTATAGTCACTCTCCGCCCCCTCTCCATCGGCTGGAGCCTTTCCAGCACTAATTCTGGCTTGTGCAAGAAGGGCCAGGGCAAACAAATGCATAGCATCAGTGCTATGAATGCCCCTTCTTTAAAAAAATGATGGTCAGAGATGCATGACAGACACAAGCCTGACAGACACATACTTTCCACAGAGTAGGATTTGGGGTAGGCTTGCCAAGTCCCCCCGG
>NW_015184183.1:0-1329 GCF_001447785.1 Gekko japonicus
CAAAGGAGCTCCTGCTACAAAAAGGGCCGTGGCTGTTCAGATTTGTAGAAATGCTGCTTTGGCAGCGGCTGCCGCCACAGCTCAAAAGCTTTACGGTGTGACTGAAGGTTAGCTGTGGCGGGCTCCGCCTCACACAGCAGCCATTTTGTGGCAGCCATTTTGTGGCTGCGCCCAGTGCACAGTGTCAAAATCCCAAAGGTGCCCATGAGCTCAAAAAACTTGGGGACCCCGGAGTAGAACAATCTGTGACCATGCTGGATTAGATGACCCTGGTTGGACTAGATGACCCTGGTTGGACTAGATGACCCTGGAGGTCCCTTCCAACTCTATGATTCTATATGACCGGGTTCTCCTGGTTATAGCCGAGGGTGAAATGGTGTGTGTGTGTGTGTGTGTGTGTGTGTGATATCCAATTTCTTTCACACATAACACATGGGTAGCCCTTTGCCTCATCTAAGAGGCATAACATAACTCTGAGAGCTTTAAGACCAAATGAGAATATCGTCTTAAGAACTCAGTCCCAGCTAGGGTTCCCGCCACCACCCGATGAAGCAGCAGAAACAAAGATGGTAGGGGGGAGACCAGCATCATGAAACACCTTGATGTCACTTCCAGTTGCAAACCTGGAAGTGACGTCACAATGCTATGTGCCGCTCTAGGACTTTGCCAAATCGCTATGGGCTTTACTATAGAGATCTGGAGCCAGTGATGGCATGGCAACACTTCTGGATACACAACCGGAAGTGACTTTACAGAATCACGCAACATGAGTTCTCCACAATCTTGCCCCCCCCCAATGCTCCCAGCACATCTCTTAGTCCTCATTATGTACCTGACCTAGATGTCCACTAAGCTTGCCAACTCCTGCTTGGGGAATTCCTGGAGATTTAAGGGGAGTGCCTAGGGAGCAGCTCTTATCAGAGCTACGGCTTGCCCAAGGTCGTCCATCCAGGTGCAAGTGGAGGAGTGGGGAATCAAACCCGGTTCTCCCAGATTAGAGTCCGCGCACTTAACCACGACACCAAACGGGCTCTCTGATAACAGATCGTGATGGACCAATGGTCTGATTCAGTTGGAGGCAGGTTCATGAGCACATGGATCCAACAGATCCAATGTTAACAGATCCAACAGATCCAACAGTTAAGCCAGAATGGCCAAACTTTCCAATAGGGCCAAGCCGAATTTTCTTCTGGTGGAAACTCTCCATTTCTAAAAAATCAGACTATTTTTGTGTATGGAGTGCTTTCAAGTTGCAGCTGACATACGGTGAACCCGCAAGGTTTTCGAGTCAAGAAACGGAAGTAGAGGAGAGGACTCGCAAGAATGGGT
>NW_015184184.1:0-1261 GCF_001447785.1 Gekko japonicus
TTGCTTTATATAAAGTACACACATGGGACACTCATTCTCATGCTTAACTCCAGGCTATCTTATGCAAAAGTTTCTGAATCCAACAGCCAATAAATTTTTCCCTGGTAGAAAGTAAACTAAATGTAGGCAGAAAGAAAAAAATAAGTGAAAATCTGATAGGTTCTGGATAGCTGTCCATACTAGCAGGGCCATATATTTGACATCAGAAATCAAACCTCCTGGATGACTGCAGGTGCCCTAAATGCAAACTCATCTTTGCTTTCAAAACCAAAAATATTTATTCCAGGCCAATCAGTCAGTTTTTAAGTAATAGCTTTCTACCCATTTGCCTACAGTTTCTATTTGTCTATTTATTTATTTATTGGCTTCATGCATTATTCTATTTGGTCTCTTACATTAAAATTCTAAATAATTTACAATCATCAGAGTCAAACACTGATGGCATTTTTGAAATGGAGCTTCTAGAATAATGCATCCTTTCCCAAAAGCCAGCAACTAACTATAGTAAACATTAGTTTTTCCATTTGGTCTTTAATTCAAAAAATCTTCATAACATCTTGAAAATCACAATCAACAAGTTTCCCTTGGGAATGGAGTCAAGAGACTTCCCCCCCCCTTTCTTATTTGAGACATGTAAAATGAGCTAATACAAAAACATTCTCTCCCACGATATCATCAAGAGGGATTTTGAAGATAAACAGCATATAAACTCACTGGAAAAAATAGTTGGAAAGCTCTCTCTTGCACCCTCAGGAAGTAAGATCACAAATATAGCCGCATGGTATTCAGTGACTTAAGTCATCCTTTGAAATAGTAATATGTAATGGTAGTAATGTGTATGAGCCAGTGTAGTGTAGTGGTTAACAGCAGCGGACTCTAATCTGGAGAACCGGGTTTGATTCCCCACTCCTCCACATGAAGTCTGCTGGGTGACCCTGGGCCAGTCACAGTTCTGTCTGAACTCTCTCAGCCCCACCTACCTGACTGTTGTGGGGAAAGGAAGGGAAGGCAATTGTAAGCCTCTTTGAGACTCCTTAGGGTACAGGAAAGTGGGGTATAAAAACCAACCCTTCTTCTATATGAAAGGCAACAATTGTTTCAGTTGATTTGGGAACTGGGTTTTTTTAAATCACGGGAGAACTATGAATGTGATGAATCAGGCTTCTGTTATTTCATCTGCTTGGGGAAACCAGCAAAGCATTTGTTTTATGAGTACTGGTTCTCTGTTACCCCAAGCCTGGTGCATGTCATACCATTTTTT
>NW_015184185.1:0-1249 GCF_001447785.1 Gekko japonicus
GTACACTGCCCCGGAACATGGAGGTTCCAGCCTTAATTATCACAGTCAACAGGAACGTGAGAAGCTCCTTGTTGCATGAGAGCAGAGATCCATCCAGTCCGGCATCTAGTTTCTCCCAGTGGCTAACCTCTGGGAATCCCAGAAGCAGGCCACAAAGGCAACCACGCCCCTCCATTATTTGCCTCCCTGCCACTGGCCTTCTGAAATAGTACTGCCTCTGCCCACAAACGTTCCACTTAGCCCCGTGGTGGCTGAGGGGGGCCATTGAAAGGACACAGCTCTGCCCTTGCTAGCTCCGAAGAGGATCACACGGCACTTGTATTCGTTCTGCAGGGAATGGCCGGGTGCCACGCTCGGGGGCTTTGCGTACGCAGGCAGATGTGTCAAACAACCTCTATCTGGAGGCAGGAGATTATTTAAAGTGGATTGGGAGAGCTTTAGCAAGTTCCCAAACAAGATCTGAAGGCGGAGCGAATCTCTCCAGCAAGGGGGGTGGGGTGGGCAGCGGGATGCGCCACCTCGACAAAAGGGCAGCGGATTTTTGGCTCTCGAGAATGGCGTGGAGAACGCCGGTTGGAGCAAGAAGGCCACGTAAAACGGCACTCCGCTTTCTGGCAGGGGCCAGCTCGCAAGATTCACGGCCGAGTGGGGATCTGTAGCCAGACCTCCCGGAATCTGCCCTCTTATGCCGCACGGGGCTTTGTGATGTGGTAAGTGCGCTCAATCTCGGGAGAAACGCAGGCTACGGGAATAAACCCCAAGGATATAAGCCTTGCTGTACCGATGTAAGCTTGTTCCCAGAGTTCGGAGGTGGCAGAGGAGAGACTGCACCACTAGAGACGGCAGGAGGGGAAACCACGGTTTGCTTTAAAAGAACTACAACCCCGCAAGTAGAGCCATAGAGTTGGAAGGGACCTCCAGGGTCATCTAGTCCAACCCCCTGCGCAATGCAGGAAATTCACAAATACCTTCCCACATGCACGCACACACCCAGTGACCCCTGCTCCATGCCCAGAAGAGGGCAGGAAAAAACAACCCTCCAGGATCCCCGGCCAAACTGGCGTGGAGAAAAATTGCTTCCTGACCCCAAAGTGGCAATCGGCATTTCCCTGGGCGTGTAAGAAAGGGCCACAAGAACTGAGCACTGATGCAACCCTTCCTGCCCTCCCTCTCATGAACATTGGCTCAGGCTTCCGGGAGCGTGGAACACACATTATTTAGTGCCTTAAAAATAAACCAAGCAGATCCG
>NW_015184186.1:0-1241 GCF_001447785.1 Gekko japonicus
AATCTTCTAGGTCTTCAGAGGTTTTGTATTCAAGATGGAACTCTTTGAAGACCACTATCTTAAACCTACACATAAAGTTGCCATCCTCCAGTTGCGACCTGGATTTCTCCTGGAATGACAAAATATCTCCAGACTAAGGAGATCAGGCCTCCTAGAGGAAATGACAGCTTTGGGGGGTGGACTCTGTGGCATCATACCCCTACTGAGTTCCCTCCCCTACCCAAATGCCACCCTCCACAGGTACCACCCATAAATCTCCAGGAATTCCCCAAGTCAGAGCTGTCAGCCTGGATGGATAAAGGACTATTGTAGGGTTTCCAACTTCCAGTTGGGAAATTCTTGCAGATTTGGAGTGGAATCTTGAGAAGGCTAGAGTAAACCTGATTGAACCCAGGGGGCTTAGTTCCAAGTAATCATGCACTGAGTTTGGCCTTATTTTTGTTGAACAATTTATCTGTACAGACTCATTGTGTTGACAGAGGCTCCTGCAGGCTACATGATACTCCACAACACCTTCCATTGGGATGCAAGAGCTGGGTGGACCCAGGAAGAGCATCTATGCAGTCTCCATGCTTGGTGGTACTGATAAGATGCACAAAATTGAAGGACTGGCTTTTATGACTAGTCCTTTGAGCATCAGAATGTGGCTGAAAAGTGCTTTTCCCATTAATATGGAAACAAAGGCCTTTATCAGTACAGAATCAGGGCATGTAGCTTCTTCCATGGCAAACTGTGAGAAGTGGAGGCTAAGCTGACAGTTGTCCGCCTTCTGGGAGTGCCAGCAATGCCCCTCTGAATTGTTCCAGACTCTCTGAGACAAGGCAGCTGTCCTCTAAATAACAGCTTCTGAAAAAATCTATTATCGTGGCATCATGGCATTATTTAAAAAAACCGGTTTTGAGTGCAACAATAGCATAAGGCGGGGAATTGTGGTGGGAATGCACAATGGTTTGACAGCTTCACACCAGAAGGAAACGTTTCAGTGAAAAAACATCAGCAAAGCAAGGAGGCAAGGGATCAGGGAGGAGTGAGACTCCGCTCACTTCACATTTTCACCCTGGTCTGGAGTCCAAAACTAAACTGCAACAAAGCTCTGGTTGTTGTACATTAGACCTGTGGAAGGAATCTCTTTTGTTTCCACGGATACTACAAATGTCCACAGGAAATGGAATGAATAGAATACCATTGCACAGTGCAAAATCCAGACGTTTCCCAAACAGGAACATTTTAGGAGTACAGAC
>NW_015184187.1:0-1250 GCF_001447785.1 Gekko japonicus
CACTGTGAGAAACGTAGAGGCAATCTGATTTTTCCCCACTGAGGTAAATAGGAGTTCCAAGGTGCCAAGTTATTGGCTGAGTGACGGAGAAGAAAAAGGTTAATCCCATCCTGTTTCCTAATCCCACCATAGCTCCAAACCAAATTGCCCCGAGCCGCTTCTATTTGCCAGTAAAAATGTATAGGTGACCCATTCACAACTCAACCAGCATCTTGCCTAGTTTGTGTCTGAATGACCACTCCATAACCAACCTCCCACATGTTTGGATTGAAGGGGAAAGCTTCTAGGTCAGAATATGACTTCTGGGTGGGTTTGAGCACTTCCCCTTTTTACAGTTAAGGACGGGTGAATCACTGTGCTAAACACACAATAGCACAGGGTGTTTCTGTGGAGTAATTATCTTGCAGTTCCTCAATTACAGAGAGTGCCTGAATAATGTCAATAGCCTGTGGTCCTAAAATGGTGAAACAGTGATGACATGCTAAACTGCAATAATTACACTACTGAACAACCTTAGAGGAGACGTGTCTCCTACTATGTACAAGGCACAATACAACTAATATTTCATTCCGAATACAATTTATGCATGTATTAATACTGACCTGGAGTTTGCAATTACTATGTGTGACAAGACTGGGCATCTCCCAGGCAACTTGTAGCACTGGGGCTCAGTTTATAGCTGTCACAGGACCCCGACGATTCCCCCTTGCTACTGCTAAAGTCCTCTAATCACCTTGATCCTCCACCTTGGTGTCCCGCCCTTAAAGCAGCAGGGGCCTCAGACACCTGAACGGGGAGGGAGGTTACTTCACAGTCCCTACCAATCCGTTCCTTCTGGATGGTTGGCTCTCTGTGTCTCTCTGTTCCAGCGTTGCCCTTTTCCAATCCAGGTAGTCATCCCCGGCCTCTTGTGGCTGCTTCCTTTTATTCCCCACCCCTGTGTCCCAGTGTTCCCTGTGCTCTCCCACCCTCCTCTCTTCCCGAACCCCACCCCCTACATAGCTGAGGATGCCGACTCCTGGGAGGGGTCACGATCTCCGCTACTCCTTCCGGATTTGGGTGAGGTGCAGCCAGGCGGCTCTGTTTGGGACGTGGAGCCCAAACGCACTGGCGGGCTCTTGTGCTGGGCCTCAGGCTTGGTGCGGCTGGACGATCTCCCGGCGGCTCTGCTGCTGCGGCCATTTGGGGTGGGTGTGTGGACCGCCAGCAGTCTTTCCTTGGCCGGCTTGTTCTGGACTCCCCCAGAGCCC
>NW_015184188.1:0-1246 GCF_001447785.1 Gekko japonicus
CCAAGGAAATGTAAAAGGAACGTTCCTTTCCAATATTAAGGGAGTCGAATTGGGCATCCTTGTGAAAGATACGACAACAAATCAAAAAGGAATCTTGTGACACTTTCAGTACTAATAACAGGTTTACTACATCAAAAATCTCTATTGCTATCGAAGAGATCACAAGACTCCTTTCGTTTTTAAAAATGTTAACAGAGATTGCAAATAGCTGTGTTAGTTGGAAAAAATCCGATGTAATACCTTTTATCAGGAACCAAATAACACAAAACTGTTTTCAAGTTTCCAAATTCTCCAGAATTTTATGAGGCTGGATGTTAAAAGGTGGGTTGTTGTTTTTTCCAGATTTTGATCTTAAGGCTTCTTCTTCTGTATGCTACATAAAATATGACTGAAAGAGTCCTGATTCACCAAAACAAAGCCAACCTAGTGGAAATGCTGCTCCCCTGGAAAGGGCTTAATGGAAGTTGCAGGGACCTCAGTGAGGATATAATACCATAAAGTCCACCTTCCAGAGCAGCCATTTTCACCAGGAGATCTGGAATAAATGTTGTGGGTGGATGCATGCATGCATGCATGGATGCATGGGTGGATTATGTAGTCTGGAGAACTTGGAAATGCGCGCCCATTTCATGGGAACGTAGAACTTGGAAATGTGCGCCCATTTCACGGGAACGTAACAGTTCAGTACAATCAACACAGGTTCAGTTCACATGGGAGATACCCATAACAAGCTGAGCGAAGCACCGACTCCCACCACCAGCTGCATGACCTTGGCCAGTTCCGCAAAGTACAAAGAAGCATAATGAAGCTACAGGAACTAAGGGGGAGGGAAGAGCCCAAGACGCGTTAAACAGGTAACACCAGATACAATGGCAGCTAGCTGACACAGGGTTGTTGTGAGGATAAGAATGGAGGGCGAAAGCATAGTGCTGTGAGTCTCTTTGGGTCTCCATTCAAGACTAAAGTGGGATGTAAATATCTAAATCAAATACCTATTTCTGCTGTCATGTTGTGTCTGGGCCAAATTTTACTGCTGGGGTTGGCTGGTGAATAACTGCCAGGCCTGGAGGGAGGGGCTGGTTCAGACTGGGATTATCTGGTGGGGGGAGGATGGTTGACCTCCTGGGTTTTCCCCCCTAAAACTGCTCCCCAGGGAGCTGCTATTTGCCTTATTGGGGGCAACTTGGGATCTCAATCCAGTGTGGTGTAGTGGCTTTGGACTAGTATCTGGGAGACCCGGGTTTGA
>NW_015184189.1:0-1261 GCF_001447785.1 Gekko japonicus
AGATTACCTGCCTGCGCCACCGCTCCCTTATTGATGTGCCACCAGACTTGATGTGCCACCAGTCTGGAGACTTACTCAGACTTCCCTGAGCCTGGAGAAGTCCTCAAACTTGACTGAGAAGACCGGTGAGGAGACAAGCCACTGAGGGTGCCGAAGAGGTTGCCTTTGCATCGCTCTCTTCAGGGCCTTCTCCTCTGCCTCTTCTAAACAGCCCTGAGGAATCTTGGACAAGGGCTGCAGCAAGAAGGCAAAATTGTCCAGTGCTTTAGGCCCCGCTCCCTAATGCAACTTCTTGCTCCATCTGTGGTGGTGGCACCTTTGAGACTAGCATATGTGTGGCAATAGCTGCCAGTCCCCCCTTCTCGCTGCAGCCCCCACGTGCTGCATCCGAAATGGTTCCATGCGCCCCTCACATTTGAGAAGCGGCTTTTTATTAGTAGGAGGTTACACATAACCACATACGGATGAACACACATATGAGCCCCTGAAACTGCCTTGGACTGAATCGGACCATTAGTCCATCAGGGTCGGTACTGTCTACTTAGACTGGGAGCTGTTCTCCAGGGTTGGTGGCAGAGGACTTTCACATCACCTACGACCGGACCCTCATAACTAGAGGTGCTGGGGATTGAACCTGTGGCCTTCTGCATGCCAGGCAGATGCTCTGCCCCTGAGCCATGGCCCTTCCCCCGGTTTGAGGAAGGTAACAACGATCCCTTACAGGAACTCATTCTAGTTATTGAAGAGATACATCCAACTCGGTCACCAGAGTGATTTGTCTTAACCCTCTGGTGGTGGAAAGTTTTGTCATGGCAGCTGACGTATGGCAACCCAGCAGGGTTTTCAAGGCAAGGGACAAGCAGAGGTGGTTCGCCATTGCCTGCCTCTGCGTGGCAACCCTGGACCTCCTTGGTGGTCTCCCATCCAAGTACCCTGTTGGGTTTTCAAGGCAAGAGGCATTCAGAGGTGGTCTGCCATTGCCTGCCTCTGTATAGCAACCCTGGACCTCCCTGGTGGTCTCCCATCCAAGTACCCTGTAGGGTTTTCAAGGCAAGAGGCATTCAGAGGTGGTTCGCCATTGCCTGCCTCTGCATAGCAACCCTGGACCTCCCTGGTGGTCTCCCATCCAAGTACCCTGTAGGGTTTTCAAGGCAAGAGGCATTCAGAGGTGGTTCGCCATTGCCTGCCTCTGCATAGCAACCCTGGACCACCCTGGTGGTCTCCCATCCTAGTACCCCGTAGGGTTTTCAAGGCAAGAGGC
>NW_015184190.1:0-1251 GCF_001447785.1 Gekko japonicus
CTCCTAACTACTACACCAAACTAGCTCTCACACAGGGCACATGGCTGGCTGCTTATCGGAAACAGAATCCTAGGCTGGGTGGAACATTGGCCTGTTTTTTTTTTTTTTTAATTCATTTTTTTTTTTTTTTAATATCAGTTAACAATCAAATGCCTAAGAAGGGATGAACTCGAACACAGTACATTACATCTTACAAAAATGTATAAATTATCAACATAATTGACCAGAGAGATCCCTAGTCATAGCCTTGGTGTGCATATTGGTTCTAATTTACTGATTCCCTTTTATGTGTATTCGGGACTTTAACACCCATATATGTTGCTGTGGACCGTACAGTGGGTGTGGGCCCAATCCTCTATACTGCTAACAGGACTACCCATCACATTGGCCTGTTCTATCCATTCAATTCCTCTGTTCTTAACACATTTGCAGAAATCACGAGCGGTATATATTTGTTTTAATTATGCATTCTGTCATCGCTTTTAAAACAGTTTGTAAGTGTATTACGCGTATTTATAGCTTTCTTTTTGTGGTCAAAGGCCTTCTCAAAGCGGCTAACGAAGACTGAATTGCACATGAAACAGACTGAAGTCTCACAATGGGGAGGCAGGTTGGCAGAGGAGGAGGGCGGAGAGCCGGCATCTCATTCACCCCCTCATGGCAGCTGGTCTTCTCTTGGCTGGCAGTTGGCAGTGCCTGGGCAGTGACTCCAAATTGCTAAAAATACAAATGCTGGCCTATAAACACTATTGGGGGGGGGGATGCATGTGCCCAAATTTTAACACCAATAAATGAATTTCATAATAGTAAGACATATAAAGTACTCAGAACAGATTTTCCATAAGCAACAGGAAGAAATTCACTGGTAAAGTTGATCACAGGTAGAAATCCACAGGAGGAGTTTTTCCATAAACAGTTTGTGATAAGCTGTTGTAGATTTTCCGGGTTGTCTGGCTGTGGACTTGGCATTGTAGGACCTGACATTTCGCCAGTAGCTGTGACTGGCATCCCCAGAGGTATAAGACAAAAAGGTGGAATACTCTGTGTCAAGGTGAGAAGAAAAATGGTAGGCAGGTCATTTACATCTACTCAGGAAGGTGGGGTAGGGCTCAGTCAGTCAGTATCTTGTAGGAGTTCCCCAGGCTGTGGACATGCTAATGGAGGTTTCCTGAGGAGGTTCTTTTGCATGTGGATTGGCTGTTGAAAGCCTTCAACAACAGATAATTTGTAATAAATTCAAAAAAGTCCTTG
>NW_015184191.1:0-1252 GCF_001447785.1 Gekko japonicus
GTGTTGGATCTCATTTCTTAAATTAAACACATTCGATTACTTGAGGGCCAGCCTGGGGTACTGGTTAAAGTTGTGGTCAGGCCCATAGCTACAGTGGGCCTTTTGGGGGCACCAACCCGTTTCTTATGCCCCAACAAGAATTTCTCCAGTAAATGCTTTCCCCCCAAACATTTGAAAACATTTTTTAAAGGTGTGAGCTCCTTTAAGCAGAGTGGTGTTCTGTAGCTGACTAATTCCCACACTGAGCAAGGGGGTTGGAGTAGGTGACCTCTAGGATCCCTTCTAACTCTGTGTCAAGAAACTGGTCTCCTTGAAGAGAGTCTTCCCGCCTAAGTGTTTGCTTTCTTGACTACAGAAGTAATCACCCCCCACCTGCCGGCTTGTTATCAAAATTGTTGCTTAGGCTGGCAGAAGTGATTAACTTGCAGCGTGTGAGAACTGTCATCTAGAGTGGTTGACAGCTTGCAATGTAGAGACCTATCCTGGTCACAGCTTTCTATTGGCAAAATGGCTTTTCTTTCTGCCCCACCGGAAAAAAATTTGCCCCACAAGCCACAAAATCCTGGCTACAGGCCTGACTGCTCATCAGTTTTATTGCTTAATGTTCAATGGTAGAGCCATCTGCTTGGCATTCAGAAGGTCCCAGGTTCTATCCCCGACATCTGGTAGCAGGTGATGTGAAAGACCTCCACTTGAGACTCTGCTGAGCTGCTGCCAGTCTGTGTAGACAAGACTGCCCCTCATGAATCAAGAGTGTGATTCAATATAAGGCACCTTCAGGTGTTCACTTATTGGAGAGGAGCTGTGGCTCAGTGGTAGAGCCTCTGCTTGGCATGCAGAAGGCCCCAGGTTCAATCCACGGCATCTCCAGTTAAAAAGGACCAGGCAGTAGGTCATGGGGAAGATCTCTGCCTGAGACCCGGGAGAGCAGCTGCCAGTCTGAGAAGACAAGACTGACCTTGATGGACCGGGGTGGTGGTGATTCAGTATAAGGCAGCATCACATGTGGCTCAGTGGTAGAGCATCTGCTTGGCATGCAGAAGGTCCCAGGTTCAATCCCCGGCATCTCCAGTTAACAGGACCAGGCAGGAAGTGATGGAGAAAGACCTTGATCTGGGACCCTGGCTCAGTGGTAGAGCCTCTGCTTGGCATGCAGAAGGTCCCAGATTCAATCCCCGGCATCTCCAGTTGAAAGGACCAGGAAGTAGGTGATGCGAAAGACTTTGACTGAGACCCTGGCTCAGTGGTAGAG
>NW_015184192.1:0-1243 GCF_001447785.1 Gekko japonicus
TCTGCACGCAAGCCCCTTCCCTCATTCTAGGACAACCCATAAAAGGGATCCCACCTCTCTTTCTGACATGGTGGATACTTTTAGATTTTTAAACCTCAAAGGGAATAACGACACTGTTATTCTCAGGTTATTTCTTTGCATCAGCCAATTTATTACAGGGGAAAGGAACCAGAACAACTGTTGTTTCAGTTACCAAGGTAAATCATAGATGAGCAAATTATGTTCCTTTAAGATTTGCTTTCCTAAATGGTTTCCTAACACCTGTGTTCAGAGACTCAGTCTTCTACTAAAAGATGAATGAGGATCTTAAAGGGGAAATTAGATGCCTTCAGGGAGGCTTTCAGGGCTCTGCTCTCAAGGCAAAGGAAAAGGGAGGTGGAAAGAGTAGAACTATTCAGACAAGAATGAGAGGATTAAAGAGATAAGACAGAACTTATCAGGGGGCAAGGACATTATTTTTTTCTTAACATACTCTGTTTGAAAATGCAAATAAATCAGGTAGAAATCTAGCTCATTTATGATCTTGAATGATCTAACCAAATTAAAATCGCTGCAAGTGAAGGTCAGTCAGGTTCGATGGAGCTATAGCACATGAAAATAGTTGAAGGATTTAAATTACTTCTTGGCAACCTCGTACTTACAGCTAGCGTCACGTACTTCCAGCTAGCGTCACTGAGTCTGGGATAAATGATTTTCTTCAAACGGTTAAGATCCCAAGACTGAAGGAGCATTCCAAGACCATCCTGTGCCACTGGAAGAGACTCCAACCTACTGCTGAATCCTTAAAAACGAATCAACCCCCAGCTGAATGTTATGTCAGGTCAGGCTGTCTCGATTCCCCTCCTCTTTGACACTGCAGCTCCCATGCTCATGATAAAGTCACTGTGCAGTTCTGTTTATTATTTGTGATTTCTTATTAAAATCAGCCTTACTGATTCGGTCGTCCCTCCAAGTTGCCCGCAGAAACGGAAATGGAAAGTGAAAGTTGTAGAGGCTGGAACTCGTGTTCCACGTTAAGAGTGGGATCCCAGCTGCAATCAAGGGCTGTGTGTGACTCAAAGCGGAGTCACGCCCCCGCCCGCAGCTCCACCCCACCAGTACAAAAGTCCCCCCTTGGTTGCTTCGTGCTGGCTTCGTCCGCGACGTCCCCTCCCCGCCCCCGCCCCTCGTGAGCCGGCGGGGGGTGGCGCCCCGGGATACACTCCGGGAGCGGAGGCTGCCAAAGCGCGGCAGGAGCCACGGA
>NW_015184193.1:0-1261 GCF_001447785.1 Gekko japonicus
TAGGGAAGAAACGTCTTTTTAAAATTTGGGATTACCTGTTCTTTGGACTCTGGGGCTGTTTTTGAATAAAAAAGTATTTCCACGGTGGACCTGCAAGGCCGGCGGGAGTGCAAGGAAGCCCCGCGAAGGCCCTCCCTGGCCCCAGGCAGGCAGGGGTGGGGAGAGGCAGGGAGGAAGCAACTTATCCTCCCTCTTCTCCTGCCTCCTCCTGGCTGAATGAGGGCCGGAAGCGGGGCGGCCGGAAGCAGGGGGTGGGGCTTCATCATGTGCCCCGCCCCCCGTACCTCACTCGGGGGAACTGCGATCCCCCGCGATCCCCCCCGAAATGACCTCTGGTTTGGAGCTTTCACATGTCATCATGCTATAAGTATCATGTTTCCAAGTAGTCCCCAATGCACTGCCCCATATCTGCCTTACTCTGGTATTTTTGGAAATGGCAGACCAGGCACACTGTTAGCACATAGCATAGAAGGAATGGGGATCATTTTCTTGTCCTGCAACAGCCCAAGGCCATATCAGCACCATTTCTCAACCATCAACTATTACAGGCACTATTTGCCCATCATTTTTTCCTTGCTTCCTCACCAGAGGGCTTTAAAAAAACAGTAATGGCTACAGCAATCTATTGATACTTCTACCTGAAATTTCAATAAACCCATTATAATGCTATAGTGTACATGCACAACAAAGGAAGGGGGAGGCAGGAATCCACCATGCAACCAGTCCTTTCCATCAGCACCATGCTGTGATTTCTTTGCATACCAGATAAAAGAAAACAGAAGGGGCAAAGCTTCAGCTGGAGGGACCCTATTTATATAGCTTAGAGGTACATATGTGAAGAAAAGAACAAAAAGGGGAAGGTTGGCAAGTAACTATGGCAGCCATGGTGAGCCAATGTGGAGTCACTGTGGAGCAATTTTGGAAGTGAAAAGTTAGCCCCAAAAAATGGAGGCTTGAGCAAAGGATGCTCTCATATTCTGTTGCCAATGCCCTGGTCCCCGTATTTGCGGCAGCAATGAAAGCCATGTGGAGCAGCCTTGTCATGTGGAAGCAGCCTAGGAGTTCTGGTTTAGATTAACTTGGATAGGGTTGCCAACTCTGGGTTGGGAAATTCCTGGAGATTTGGAGGTGGAGCCTAGGTAGGGGAGGGTTTGGGGACAGACTTCAGTGTGGTGTAATGCCGTAGATTCCTCCCTCCAAAGCCGCCATTTCATCCAGCGGGACTGATCTCTGTTGTAATTGTGGGAGATCTCCAGGCCCC
>NW_015184194.1:0-1199 GCF_001447785.1 Gekko japonicus
TCAACTACATGGTCAAGCAGAAGTCAGGTAAAAAAGACAACAAAAGGTTTGACACAGTTGAAAAGTCATGACAGTCCAGTATGCTCCCCTCCTGAAGTTTAGGTATTAGGGTTGCCAGGTTTGAATACCGCACTGGCAGGGGGTGGGAGGGAACTTTCTGGGAGTGGGGCAGAGCACTGTTGCATGCTGACATCATGCAGAAGTGACATCAGCAGCACATCAGGGACATTGCATGGTGATACTCTTGTATTTGGGCAAAACTCTATGGTAAAATCAGCCTCAAATAATAGAGTTTTGCCCCAAAATAAAAGCGTTGCCGTGCGACGCCCCTGACATGCTGATATCACTTCCACGTGACGTCAGTATGTCACGTTTATTTCCAGCGATGCTGCTATTTGGGGGTGGAGAATGGCAACCCTATTAGGTATCCTTCTAGGTGTAGAGATACATCTTGTGTCTACAACATGCCTATCATGTCTTTAAAAGCATTTCACTAATTCAAAAACAGTAAATGTTTTGTAGAAGTTCTTTTTAGTACTCCTCCAAATTTCCAGTTTTTCTGTCGTTGTCATCCCCCCCAATTTTCTGAGCCTTCACATCTCTACTGAGACCGGCAGAGGTGACCCTCCAAGCAGCTCTGTTCAGGCTGGCAGGGGCTCTCCAGGCAGCGGTCATTCACTTTACCCACTCACTGCCTGGTCCTTTTAACTGGAGATGCCAGGGATTGGACCTGGTACCCTCTCCATGCAAAGCAGAGTCTCTTCCACTGAGCCACAGCCCCTCCCCAAAGCAAATGTGATAAATGCAAATCTTTAAATGTGGCTGGAAACACCCAGATCATTTGAATAAGTCAATTATTCTGTACATGAAATCAAGCCATTTGTTGTGGATCTGAGCATCATTCCTATGTGTGTGTGTTTCTTAGACAAAAACCCTAACAGAACTGACATGCTAAGTAAAGAGCTGAAGGCTACTAAATTAACTCAAAGCACAATGAGTGCTACCCAGAACAACTTTCTGGTTTAAAAAAAGGAAAAACAATTAGATGAAGGCCCTAACAAAATGTTACATTTAGATGGTATTACCCCTCTTCTCTTCTGCACTTGGACTTCCTCTGCGTATGTGTGTGGCTCAGCCTCCCAGAACAGCCATTTTGTACCTGGTTCAGCTTCCGGTGGCAGCCATTTTGTGGCTGCACC
>NW_015184195.1:0-1236 GCF_001447785.1 Gekko japonicus
TCCTGGCCCTTAATTTTAATTTGACATCTCGCCTGTGCTGCCGTGTGACGTAGGAAGATCACTGAGCTGAAAAATTGTTTTTCTGTATGCACTCTTCAGTACACCATCTGAAATATCTAAGGAAATATTCCCAGCACTTTATGATTTTAGGATTTTACATTCTTATTTGTAATTGAATTGTTTAAATGTTTTTATATGGATTTTAATTGTTATTTATGTACCAACCAATGTAAGCCGCCCTGAGTCTGTTTCTGGGAAGGGTGGGGTAGAAATTGAATGAATGAATAAATAAATAAATAATCATCATAATCATCTAGTTAACTCACAAGCTCATAAACAACCCAGATGAACCTAATAGGGTTCCATTATCTGTGCAGAAAAGTTTGCCCCTAGTTAAGATCCACAGGTCTGAAGAGGGTTGGCCCAAATAAACACTACTGCAGAACTGACATTTCTAAATGGCAGACAGCAAGATTGAGTCTAGTTTCAGATCCACTTAGCGACACAGGCTTGCTTGCACCAACTTTTAATGGTTCCTAAATTTATTTGCTTATATTTCTGCCATAATACTCTTGTTTTGGAAAGGCAAATGTTTATACACTATGATAGTTTTCTGTCTTTCCACCTCTTTTATCAGATGCTGCTGAGCATCAAAGGTTTAGATATACACCACAAATTGTCCAAGTAAACAGTGTGTTAGTGATGCTGGACCAATTCTGTGTTGACTGAGTGAGACCACACTAAGCACATATATATGCTCACCTTTCTGCTGAAACAGTCAACACCCACATTTGGTAACAACACCATCTATATATTAAAAAATCACCTTTAAAATCAATATAAAAATACAAAAAAACAAGCAGTCAATCATACAGCCTTCAGACTGACTCATAAACTGTCCTAATGAACTCTGTTTTATGTCCTTATTGGAAGGCAATTGTGATGAGTTGGGTATGTGTGAAGAAATTTATATAAATTAATAAATGGGGTAGCATGTTCTGGTTTTTATTTTGCAACCATCCCCCTCACCCTTCCTTGGTATAAATCCAATAAATAAATAAATAAATAAAATAGGAAAGCACCTTGTCCACCCTATAACCACACTGGAGACCTGGGTTAAATAAAGAACAAATGACTTTTATTTATTTCTCTGGGAATGGTTAAGTAAGGTTTAGTAAGATCTTTGAGGCTTTAAACGATGTACAGATGTAACTAGGGGTCATTTCGTAGAAAAAG
>NW_015184196.1:0-1236 GCF_001447785.1 Gekko japonicus
AAAAAACAAATAAATAAGTCTGTATGGAAAGATAAGCCAAGAATAAGATTTAAAGTACTGCAAGCTGAGAAGAAAAGAGGTGGTCTGGCAATACCAAACGTTAAATTATATTACCAAGCCACTGGGTTAGTTTGGATATCAGATTGGATCAGAAGTCCCAATGAAAGATTGATAAAATTAGAATCTTCAAATCTTGATGATGGACCACATAGCTACCTGTGGATTAAAAAATCTATATAAGAAATAAAACCCAAAGATAATCAGAGATAGCTTATTTAAAATTTGGGAAATGCTATGAAAGCCCTACAATTCCACTAATAATATCACCAATAGATGCCACCACGATTGCAGAAGCCTAATCGGCAGAAAGAGAACCTATCAGTGGAGTGAATGCAAAACTAGTGAAGGAGAATTGTTGAAACTCTATTTCAGTGAGTATGTATGTACTGACAACTGGGGATAACAGTTAATATGTTGTAATATAGTAAATATGACATGGAAATATAATTTTCAGTTCACAGCTAAAGAGTACCAGCTATCTGAAGAAGCGTAACGTGAACGTGGCAGTGAAGCCAGCCGTGTATAGCTGTACTCACATATGATGTGGAACTATTGCACTCCTGAAGTTTTTTATACAAAGGAATTGTGGACTCTAATTGTATTCTCCCATGGCACAAAATGAATTTGTCATGGACAGATAGACTAAATGTCATCAGATCCTTTATTTTACCGAGATTCCTATATATTTTTAGAACAATTCCTATCCATATAGCAGCTGATCAGATTAATAAATGGCAAACGCAGCTGTTAAACTTCTTTTGGGCATATAAGCATCATAGAATTAAGAAACACACGTTATATAGGACATCAGATAAAGGGGGCATAAACTTCCCAAACATACAGCATTATTATAATGCAATTAATCTGGCTATCATTGTGAAAATGTCACAAGCTGACTCTGTCACTGACCTTTTCATTATTGCTAATCACTTTTCTGCTCCTTATAACATAAAAGAATGCATATGGCAAAAAAAGTCAGAACGACCAACAACCATAAATAATAACCCGATACTCACCATGACATTGAAAGTCTGGGACAAATACAGAACTAAATTACTACCTCCAGTATCTAGATTCCAGCCTTTTTTAAATCAATCCTGGTTCCCACCGGGTATACTATCCTCCAGCTACAGGGAATGGTCAGCATCCGGAATTGTCACTTTACGTGATCTTCTA
>NW_015184197.1:0-1308 GCF_001447785.1 Gekko japonicus
ACAGGCTGGATCGCGGGGATCCGTTCCACTAGCAGAGGTGCTTTCCTTCAGCAGAAGCAATGTCCCTGAAGAGGGGTTCTGCTGGTGGAACGGAGTCAGAATCCAGTCTCCTGTTTCTAAAGTTACTTGCAGATGCTCAGTTACTCCAAGTCCAGAACCTGATCTATTTATTGTTAAGAACGCAAGAAGAGCCCTGCTGGGTCAGACCAGTGAGGGTCCCTCTAGTCCAGCATCCTGACTCACACAGTGGCTAACCAGTTCCTCTGGAGGGCCAACAACAGGGCAGAGAGGCTGAGGTCTTCATAAGAACATCAGAATAGCCCTGCTGGATCAGACCAGTGGTCCGCCTAGTCCAGCATCCTGCCTCACACAGTTCCTCTGGAGGGCCAACAATAGGGGCCAAGACCTTCCCCTGATGTTGCCTCCTGGCACAGGGATTCAGAGGATTAGTGCCTCTGCGGTGGTTCAAGTGGTTAAGACGCTGAACTGCAGGCTGTGGAAGGTCTGTAGTTCAGCAGTTCGAGACCCAGGGTGCCGCATGATGGAGTGAGCTCCCGTCTCTAGTTCCAGCTCCTGCCAACCTAGCAGTTCGAAAGCAAGAAAGTGCAAGTAGATAAATAGGTACCACTTCGGTGGGAAGGTAACAGCGTTCCGTGTGCCTTCGTGCTTAGTCATGCCGGTCACATGACCAAGGAAACGTCTTCGGACAGCGCTGGCTCTTCGGCTTGGAAACGGAGATGAGCACCGCAACCCCAGAGGCCGATTCGACTGGCTTTCGAGGAAGGGAACCTTTACCTGTACCTTTTTATGTGGAGATTCCCCTCAGTCACCATGGCTAATAGCCATTGATAAGACTTATCCTCCATGATTCTATCTAATCCATCTATCTCCATTAATCTCTCTATTTTATGTAATTATGCAATTTATAGTCTGCCTTTCTCACTTGGACTTAAGGTGGATTGCAGTCCAACCCCACCACGACTCCTCCACGAATCCCCAAACCAATACATACTCACAGACTATCGAGCCCTAGGCAGTGTACAGGAAAAAGTAAAGGTATCTGCACGGAGGGAGATGGCTTACTCACCAGATCCCCAGGGTCACAGTGGTCGATGGGCTTGTGAGCCGTGTTGATGTCTCCCAGGATAACCACATGGCTGGAAGACAGATCAAGACAATGAGCCTCAATGCATCAACCTGGACTGAATAAAGACCTAGGTCTCCTGTCTCATTACCAATGCTGACTCCTCCACACCTACTATTCCTCTGCATACCACATCTAATCCCCTCCAACTCTCTAAGTGATGC
>NW_015184198.1:0-1253 GCF_001447785.1 Gekko japonicus
CGACGCCCTCTACAAAACCTGCTTTTCCTTTTAAGCCTAGCTTGCTATCCCACATCCTACCCGTCCTTCTTTACCCTCTAGAACTGCGCAGCTAGAGTTTCTTTGGCACGTGGTCTTAGCTGGTCTGAGTCCATTCGCCATTCTATTCCAATTTTCTCCCCATCCTTACCCCTTCGCTTGAAGTTTGGAGCCACGCAGTTGCAACTAGGTAATTATAACCCAGAGCATCAACCACCATAACTGTGTTGTATTATTCTACCTTAATTTCTTAGTCTTGTGTGCTGTGATTGTTGCATGTTATTGAGTGAAGTGTGTCAGTAAACTATTATTATTATCAAGGAAGTTTGCCTCAGTCTCTCACTGGGAACCTCGGAAGCAGTGCCATCCTCCTTAAACATAGACGGAAGAATCCTGATAATAATAACTGTACCGGTTGTTTCCCTTAAGGAGCAATTCGGCTCACATGCCCCAGGCTGGCCATATGAATGCAGAGAATGTCTGTGGTGTCCTGGAAGAGCTTGAGGACACGCACCATTGGGGAGAGGGTCAGCCAGTTGCTGACCCTCCATGCAGGATGGTCATGGACATGAAGGGGATGACATCCTGCACTGTTCTCTTCTGTTCTACCAAACGTGCAATCATAATTCCCCTCCCCCCCATTTCTCACACAGCAGATGGGCAGACTTGATGCTGTGGCTAGGCATGGCAGATCTCAAGCAAGGACTACATCCAGGGGGGCAGTGTCCCAGGTGGCCTTGACTGTGCTCCCCAGCCCCAGAGCATTCTTCACCAACAGCTGAAGGATGTGTGCCAGGCAGACGATGCCCTTAAGGTACACACTCTTCACCTCTTCCAGCATGTTGGTGATGGTGTCCGTGAACATGTAGCCACAGACACTGTTGCCGCTGTGCCATTGCAGCTGGCAAAAGTCTACGTCCTCCACAAGGGAGAAGGGTTGGCCATCCACAGCAATAATCTTGCCGATGCTGCTAGTGACTGCTTCCTGGGCCCTTCATGTAGCACTTTAGACCTCTTGGTGGCCCACCTTGAGCAGCCAGAGTGTGGGGGGCCTTTCTTGGGGGGACCTCCTCCTCCACCTGTGCTTCTCCCTGCTAAGAGGAAGTCAGTCTCTTCTTCCTCCTGCTGGCTGCCACACTTGCTGCCACATAGTTGGGTGCACCCTTTGCAGGTGCCCGTGGAGGATGGAGGAGGGCAAGTGTTTGGGGTTTGTGCTCCTCTGAACATGGGTGTGG
>NW_015184199.1:0-1231 GCF_001447785.1 Gekko japonicus
GATTTTATGGTAGCTTCCACACTCCATGCGCTTCTGAGTTCTTTGATCCTCGGATTTTATGGTACCTTCTTCAGATTTATGGCTGTTTTATGGCCATTCAGGGGTGGCTTTGCAGTCAGTAGGCATTGCCCCCGAGGTATTTGAATGTGATTTTGAGCTGCACTTTTTCCTCTGATTTGAGAAAATGTGGATCGAATGTTCCGCGCAGAATCCCCCCTTGTGTCATGAAAGAGGGATGCTCTTCAAATACTTGGGCCATTTTCGTGCAACTCTGTAGACATGAAAAACAGTGCGCCATGCAAATAGACGCTGTTGTTAAATGCTTGCTCAGCTGATGACATTTGAAGAGATCTTGGGGAATCTCAGTTGCCAGAAACAGCTGCCCTAGAAGCTGTGCCACACAAGTTTCTGGAGGCCTGGGGCTAAGCTAACTGGAGCGCCTCTCGGCACAGACAAAATGTTAATTGTGTATGCAGGGCATATCTTAGCAAGAGAGGCCCTTGGAGACCTTATTGTAATGTGAGCCAGAGGCCAAACACTGTTGGTGAGCGTGAAGGGTGATGGGAGATGGCAGAAAAAAGCAGGATTTTTCTGTTTCCTGAATGTCTGCTGCTGAGAGAGTATTCAGCATTAAAGGCTGAGTTTTGTGTCTGAATCAACTTAAATGGATTGTGTTTTTTTTTCCCCCAGACCAAAAAAAAAGCACCCCAAAATACCAAATATAGTGATCTATTGATGGTGACATATCTAACCAAGAATTTGTTCAAGAGCTGAGACTTCCCAGCCTGCAGAGAGTTCCCCGTACAGAGGCTTTGACAGCTACACAGTGGCAGCAGTCAGCAAGGGCACACTTGAAGCAGCTTCATCCCGAATCTATGATTGGTTATCATGGCCAATCTTGTCTGCTCTGACTCGCAGCACCTCTCCAGGGTCTCAGGAAGAGGTTTTTTCACATCACCTGCTCCCCGATCCTTTCGACTGCAGATGCCGGCAATGGAACCTGGGATCTTCAGCGTGCAAAGCAGATGCTCTGCTACTGAGCCCAAACTCTTCCCCAAACTCTTCACTTTGTTATAGAGCACCATGCTTTGCATCCACTAATTCAGTGCAGAAAATGCACTCTGAAGCTGCCTTAGGGTGTGGTCACCGTGCCAGATAAAATGGGGGGGGTGAGTGAGGTGATTTCCTCTGGAGGAATTTGACTATTAGTGGCTATTAGCCACAAGGTATA
>NW_015184200.1:0-1400 GCF_001447785.1 Gekko japonicus
GCAGGAGCCTGGCCTTGAGTGCTGGCCCAGGGCTTGGACAGCCTCCCTGTCCAGGTGGAAGGGATCCAGGCAGGTGCTGTCAAAGAGCTGCAGCATCCTGATGCATGGTGCAGCCTGTTACTGCCTAGCACGCCACCTTCTCCACTGTCACCATGCTACCCAAACATATAGCACAAGGCTCCCTTTCACCTACCCCCTTCCTCAGGGGCTACATCCTATTCCCACGTAGCATCTCCCTACTGCTTGGTGTCCATCATAGATGCAGAAAGCCAGGTGCATTCCAAAGTCCAATAGTTCCCATGGTGCCTGGCCCCACCACTACCTTCCCATGGGTGGGTGGCATAGCCACCGCAGCATCTAGCAGTGGCAGTGGTCACCAGCAGCCTAGCTGAGCTGATGCTGAGAAGGTGCAGCTTAGTGATGGCTCACTATAAAGGGTCGATCCAAGGGCTGTACAAAAACATGAATTGTTATTCCAGAAAGATATCTTTCTCTATAGTTTCCATCAGGGGTCATTTCGTAGAAAAAGAGCTAGGGGAACTCATTAGCATAACTCATTAGCATATGCCACACCCCCTGACATCAGGGGCCCAGCGGTGGACCTGCAAGGCCAGCGGGAGTGTGAGGAAGCCCCGCCAAGGCCCTCCCTGGCCCCAGGCAGGCAGGGGTGGGGAGAGGCGGGGAGGAAGCAACTTACCCTCCCTCTTCTCCTGCCTCCTCCTGGCTGAATGAGGGCTGGAAGCGGGGTGGCTGAAAGCGGGGGCGGGGCTTCGTCATGTCCCCCGCCCCCTGCACCTCACCCGGGGGAACTGCGTTCCCCCGCGTTCCCCCCCCCCGAAATGACCTCTGGTTTCCATACAAAACCTGGGCAGTGCCTGGGCAGTGCAAGTGGCCCTTAAAGATCGCACAGTCTGTTAGTAGATGATCTGCCTTGGAAGAGCTGCTTTCCATAAAACAATGTAAGCTACTGCCATTTCTAGTCTACGGAGCTTGCTGGATGAACAGATCTGGTGGACTGCAAGGGTGGACTGGTTTCCAAATGGATCTTTTCTTTGCAAATGTACGCAAACTGCCAATAATGAACAATTAAATTAGAATTTAATTATAAATATTGGAGGAATAGTTTTCATATGGAATTCTTTTTTTTTACAGATCCACATCTTTCTTTCATCTGGGGTTCCTCTCCTTTTACAAACAAACCCAGCTTTCTCCTTTATGGCCTTTTTAAGCTTCACTGTTGACAACAGAAACGTTGGGCTAATGCTCACATCGGGAATATCCAGCAAGTATCCCAGCTCACAAGAGCTATGTGCCATCTTAATATGTATACGTCATGAATATACATCAGTTTCTAAAAGGGCTACATAAGCCCCTGAGGAGTTTGGGATTACGATTCTGAC
>NW_015184201.1:0-1415 GCF_001447785.1 Gekko japonicus
GGGCCAAAACCTTCCATGTGACTGGGGCCGACGGCACTTAGAAGCACTATTGACAGCACTTTTTAATATTGGAAACAAGATATTTCGCTGCTAGTTGGATTCAACAAACACTGACTCCTTTGGGGGATGTCTCTGGTTCAGAAACCCAGCAATGGGCAAGATCAACTGTCCGTTCATGTGCGTTCTCTGTCGTGGGCCCCCATTTGCAGAATGGCCCGCTTGCTGAGGTCAGGAAGCCTCCAGCTCTCCTGCTGTTGTGCAAACTATATGCAAATCTGAATGATTCAAGAGGGCTTTTCCCCCACACCCTCAATAGGGCTGTATTGTATGAAAACGTTTCAGAAGGACGCTTTAATAAAGGGAGACTACTGTGTTGCTGAATGTATTATCCTACGACATAATTTGTGCATCATGTCAGATGAATGCAGGTTGTTTCAGATTTCTGCAACCATAATCCTATTCCGTCGCTGACTGGCTGCCCCATCTTTTGTATTGCATTGAATTATATTGTGTAATTTGCCTTGGATCTCTACCGCCCTCCCCACATAATCCCCTTTTGACTTATGGACTCAAAAAAAGGCTCTTCTCTCCCCACCCAGAATTAAAACGACAACCAACAGAACGCCAGTTTTACCCACAATTTTTTCCCCTTGTGGTTAAAGACACTGATTATCCCCATCCATCCAAGCCCACTTACATAGCGGAGCAAAACTGACACCTAGTAGGGTTGCCAGTCTCCAGGCAGGGCCTGGAGAACTCCCAGAATTATAACTGATCGTCAGAGTACAGAGATCAGTTCGGGGTGGGGAGGGGAGACACCTGGTTTGGAGGGTAGGCTCTGTGGCATTTTACTCCACTGAGCTCCCCCCGGGCTCCCCACCCCCACGCAAAATGTCCAGAGATTTGCCATCCAAGAGTTGACCACCCTAGGATTGATAGCAGCATCTTTTGGTTTGGTGTAGTGGTTCAGTGCGCGGACTCTAATCTGGGAGAACCGGGTTTGATTCCCCACTCCTCCACTTGCACCTGCTGATGTGACCTTGGGTCAGTCACAAGCTCTGGCACAGCTGTCCTTGAAAAAGAGCAGTTTGTGTCAGGGTTCTCTCAGCCCCACCCACCTCACAGGGTGTCTGTTGTGGGGAGGGGAAGGGAAAGGAGTTTGTAAGCCACTCTGAGACTCCAAGTGAAGGGCGGGGTATAAATCCAATCTCTTCTTCTTCTTTTGCAGAATTAAAATCACAGACAACTGAACATCAGTTTCATACACTCAATATTTCTTCTACATCAAGACACAGATTATCTGTTGTGTAGTGGGTTCGATGCATCGAATGATCAGGAAACAGGGTGATACATCAGCACATGTTTACTAGTACACAATACAAATATCAGCCGGTTGGCCAACTATATACAGTCCC
>NW_015184202.1:0-1245 GCF_001447785.1 Gekko japonicus
GCAAATCCTTTCTTTGTTGGATCTTGCTACATCTGTTTCTGCCAGGGGTCATTTCACAGAAAAAGAGGTGCAGGAGCTCATTTGCACAACTCATTTGCATATGCCACACCCCCTGACAAAGGGCAGGCATGCAAGCATGCCTGGGTTCCCTGCCTGATCTTCTCCAGGTGCCCCACATGTTTAGAATGGCTTTCTCTCCCTTCCCATCTGGGGAAGGGAAAGGCATTTAAGTCCACCCAGGTGGGAGGAGGGCTCTGCAGGCCTTCCCTGGCCTGTCTGCCTTCCCAGGCAAGCCAGGAATGGCAGGGGGCCTGCCCCAGGCTCCTTACTGCTGGAGCGCCGCTCCGCCGTGCTCCGGCAGGAAATAACCCCTGGTTTCTGCCAAATTCAGAACTTTAGTCAGCTGTCCCTTCTTTGCTGGTATAGACACCTGTGTGTAAAAAGGCTTTGCCAAACATCAAATAAATCTTATTGCATTATTCAGTAAATGTATGTTACATAAAAAAGACTTATTACTTCTTGAAAATGGTGGCTTATCAGCTCAGTAAATATACATATGATGTTGCAACCAACGATCAAGCAACCATATAATATGAAAACTTCACAGAAAAAGCAGCTGATCAGCTCAGCATCAATTATACTTGAAGTCTGACAATCTTGGCTCCGCTGTGGAAATCTGCAGCTAGAGACCTGGCAAACCTGGCAACAGGAAAAGGCGCCCGAAGGTCCTTGTTTCATCTGTAGCCTTTGTCACAAGCCAAAACCCTTCTTCAGATAACAGGAGGAAAACTTCACAAAGTTGGCACAAAACCTCTTGTAAATTTTAAAGCTCGTATCATGCCAGTAATGTTCAACAATCAGACAGCAATCCTTCAAAGCTTAATTACATAAGCGCCTTTTTTTCCGGGCACCTTTTCCCGTTGCCATGTTTGCCAGGTGGTTGGTTTATACGGTTGGTTTCATGGTTGATGGCAACATTGTATGTATATTTACTGAGCTGATTAGCCGCCATTTTCAAGAAGTAATAAGTCTTTTTAATGTAACATACATTTACTGAATGGTGCAATAAGACTTATTTGATGTTTGGCAAAGCCATTTTACACAGTGGCGTGTTTGTGTATTTAGCTCTTACACTGTTTTCCGTTTATTTCATGTTGTACTTTGCTGGTGTGGCATGTTGTACTTTGCTGGTATGGCAGAAACTCAAACGCCGGCGTACTCTTAAACCAACAGAAGGTGGCCTTA
>NW_015184203.1:0-1227 GCF_001447785.1 Gekko japonicus
CCTATACCGGTTTACTCCACGACGGATAATAAACGGCTTCAAAACGTGTTATAAAGGGTAATGTGAAATCCCTCAGTATGTCCAAATTATCCCTATTTGAAACTGTTGTTATTTGCCAACACAAACACAGAGCAAGACATCCTGGGGCATGGACATTCACCTAAATTCTAGTGGCAATCAACAGCAGATCCATATTTTATGCAGAAATCTGTGTTTTCCACATATAATGCAGAAAGAGTAACCCTGGTATAGATCCTCATAATTTCACAGTTTCTTCAGACCTAATTAAGCCTCCCAGGCTTTATAAGTCGATAAAGATGGATCTGACATTCACACTCTAAAGTTTGGCTTGGTCACAAATATTTCTAGGCTTCATTCAAATGTGGCCAAGAATTAGCTGAAGGGACAGTGCAATGTGAGGGGCTGTGTATAAGAAGCATGGGGGGGGGGTCCAACCAGAAAATATCCATATATTGCTAAAGTGTTGTAATGAATTCATATTCCCTGTTTTCTTGTTTTTATTTTTTAAAATTTCTCTAGCCCAGTCCCTTGCAAAGATATAAGGAAAAAAGCTTAATCTATCATTGCAACACTACAATGCAACACTAAGAGCACTCCCTCTAGGCGGTGGCGGTGTCACTGAACCACCGGCTGGCTTTGTAGTGGCGTCCTGGGTCTCTTCCCTCTGTGGAAGCTGTTCCTCTCAAGGAGAATTGGCTGTGTCTGATGGGAGCTGATCAGCGGAGCAGGGCTGCTCAAATGATAGACAAGTCAGAAGCCCTGTACTACAGTTTACTGCTGTACTACTATACTGAAGTACTGTATTGCCAACAATGTACCTAGTCAGTCCCAGGGAAGAGACAGGAAGACGAACCAGCCTGGAACACCACGTTTCTCTGTCCTACATTGGGTGCTTCTGGGGGCCCCCGACCGAACCTGAGGACCGACAGAGGCTCTTGTTTTTGCAGACAGCTCTGTTTGACAGAGCTAGGGTTTGGATGGTTCCTGGTAGAACCTCTGATTGGACTTGTGAGGTGCAGGAGAGAGCTGTGGACTGGGACTTTCTGGGCCTCAGCCCTGTTGGAACAAAATGCACTTCCATTGACAGCTACTTTTATAGACATCCCATTGTGGATTGGAGCTCTTTAAACCTCCAAGATTGGCCCCCATTTCACATTGTTTACCTTCCCCTTACTACGTTGTTATTCCTGCTAAATTAGAATATTA
>NW_015184204.1:0-1245 GCF_001447785.1 Gekko japonicus
CATCATCATCTATGCTGATGTGGGTTGACCCTAAGGCAGCCAGTTGTCTGATGTGGGTTGACCCTAAGGCAGCCAGGTGTCGGGCAATATCATTCTGGTTCCCAACTCGGTCAGTGCTATCACTGGCCTATTTATCCTAGCTAGCTGTGCTGTCAGGTGCCATGCCTCATCCCCTCTTCCCGATGTGCCACTCCCTTTCACAACCTGCTCAGCTGTTCCAGCAAATTATGGGCCATTTTAGGAATCCCCATTCATTCTTAGGTGCTTGAGCATGCTAGCAACTTATCTCTACCAATGACTGATCAACTCACACTATCCGTGCCATTGCTATTTATGTTCTAACCAGCAACCCCCAGGCCTGATGATACCATCACAATCCCTTCAACAGCAAAACAACAACAACAAACAAACAAACAAACCCTCAAGGATTATATGGGATCCAAAAATATCTTGATCACCTCCCAAAGATGACCAGCTACATAAAAGAATGGATGGACAGCTCAGATGCGCATGGCTCTGTCTGTGAAGGGGAAGGCAAGCACCTATTATAAACATCTCCTCATTGGCTGGACCCAAACCCAGCATGCTATATGAATTAAATTGGCTGACGTTAGGTCATTCCTGGCAAGATCACAGACACAACTAGATTTCTGTCAAGAAATACTAAAAGTGTCACAACATAAGCTCCAGCTAAGACATGGGGAAGGAGAGGGGAGAAAAGGCTAATGTGGATTATAGCAGAGTAGGGTAAACCAACTATATGGCAAAAGAGAATAAAACGAACCTTACAAATCCTATCATTGCCTGGCAGAAAATGGATGACTGGGGAAGTAATTGCACAAATGATAGGCTTGAAAGGTGCTGACCTGTGGTTACTCCATGCCTATTTGTGTAAAGAAAGCACTGGCAAGGGAGATAACATCCATTTTGTTATTGTTGTTGTTGCCTAGGAGCATTTCCTGCCACACACTTAAAAATACCTGAGAATTTAATGAGCCCTTGACAGGACCACTCACAACAAAATGCTTTTGGTGGTTGAGCCTGGCCATCTTCACCATCAGTACTGGAGACAGATGAGAGGAAAGGAGGACATTTGTGACAATAGTTGATATTTTATTTATATATTTATGTATTTATTTTGAGATTTATATCCTGCCCTTCCAAGCGGCTCAGGGCGGCTAACAAGCGGCTAATGCCGGATTAAATAGATAGAATGCAATAAAACAATATTACATATCCACAATA
>NW_015184205.1:0-1266 GCF_001447785.1 Gekko japonicus
TTTTATATAGAATCTGAATTGTGTCCCACCCCCTCTTTTTACAGTTATCTATCTGCAGCATGTCCATATAAAAATCCTTATTAAAATATCACTCAATACATATAACAGGTAATGCATGTTATCTGAAGCAATCCTGTGCACCAAGACTCGTTCTTCGAAGGCTTCATCTCAACAATGCATCAGGCTTTAATTTCACCTCTTTGACCCTCCCAGGTATGGATCTCCTTATTAGCCCCAACAACTGTTTTATCCCAATTCCCAGGAATCCCTCTTCAAGCCTGCACTCACCTTCCCCTAGAAAATGTTGTGTTGCATTTCTCCTAACAAAAAGACCAAGCCAGACCAGCAAAATTAGGATAAAGACGGTCTCCCTGCGAAGGAGAGAACAGGTGGGCTGGAAGGTGAACTCCCATTTATGGGCTCTGGCCAATTAGGGCTCTGGGCATTTAACCCTTTCCAGCTTCTCTCAGGAAAACGGCAGAAAGGGAGTCACTGTGCCTGATAGGAATAGTTGGATTGCTACCCCCCCACTCCCCCAAGAGGATCCCTGGCTTTGTCTTCTAAGTGACTACAAGAATTTCAGTGTATGAAGTTTTTCACCCATTGTATAGGCCCCATTTGAATGTCTGCCTGCCATGATGCAGAGCACCAAGATGGAGGTGCGGGTATGAGACTGATGATGCAGCCCCCCCCCCTCCGACAACACTGCTTGGGCTGATGGCCCCCCACTGGACCCAGCTCTGTCCTCTAAATCTACTGCATGGGGTGCTTTCTGACTGAACGGAGATGGGATGTCTCTCATAGAAGGCCAGGTTCATCGTTGTGTGTTAATCTTCAGGAAACGTGTTTTGACACTGAACTAAGGTTTGGGGTTGAGGTCTGACCAGGGTTGCCAACTGACTAGGGAACAAACCTTGCCTGACTTGCTCTTCTCCACTTACCTAAGCTTGACATAAAATTTGGAAGTGAAGTTTTGTTTTTTAAAATGCCACAGATATCGACATAACGGCCTCAAATTTGCATGGCTGCCCTTCTGGAATTATTTACTGCAAAGGTCTCATCTTCAGACTCTTAAGAGAGGAGCAGGGGGTGGTTGAAAAGCTGGTCACCTTAGCCTTGTCTCAAATCATCCAATACAACCATGGGAGGCAGTTCAATGGGGCCTCTGCTGGCCAAGTTCCACAAGGCTTTCGAAAGCTATTTATGGTTCCACTCAGTATTTCTCATGGATGGAAATTCTAAAACAAGCAGGCAGATGTCAATTAC
>NW_015184206.1:0-1241 GCF_001447785.1 Gekko japonicus
GATTTCGAACCAGTCACAGACTTTCAGCAAAAACCCCTCCCCCGCCCACTGCCAGCCTGGCCACTTTCTTGTCAGAATAAACTGAAAACGGCTGTCTCTCCTGCTTGGCTCCGCCATGGCTGGCTGGATACTGAGGTGGGCCCGTGGCTGTCAAAACATTCTTTTCAACCCCCTGCTGTGTGGCTGACTTTCCCCTATGTGTTGCCAATCTCCAGGTGGGACCTGGAGAACTCCCATTGTTAGAATTGATCTCCAGATGACAGAGATCAGTTCCCCTGGGAAAAAATGGCTGTTTTGGAGGGTAGACCCTATGGCATCATACCCTGCTGAGTCCTTCCCCTCCTCAAACATTGCCCTCTACAGGATCCACCCCCAACTCTCCAGGTATTTCCCTACTCAGAGCTGGCAACCCTCCTTTCCCCTCAGTGCCTGTTGTAGGCAACCAAGCTCGGTTCTGTCAGAAAAAGGCACTTTCCATGGTTATTTTGGCTTTTGGGAGAAAACTCATTGGGGCCACTCATTGCCAGTTCCAGGTAGGGAAATTCCTGGATATTCTGTGTCTAAGGAAGCTAGTCTAAGGCCCCGGTCACACGGGCAGGAAACCGCAGAGGAGAAGTGTGGCTGTTTGCCCTGGGGCAAACTACTGCGCAGTTACGTGATCAGACCTCCTGTGGAGGTCCTGTGGAGGTACCGTGGAGGTTCCATGGCAAGGGAGAGGTGCCGATCACAGGACAAGCCGGCGCACAACGAAGAAGCGCGCGCCGCGGCAAACTGTTTTTTATTTTTGTGTACACGACAAATGCGCATGCTCCGTTGGGTGCGCATGCGCATCCACAGAGACTTGGACAAAAAAAAAACACCTTATTTGCAAGGGGACATGGGCGGGTGCCGGATGCCACCGGAAACGCGATCAGACGCCCGCCCTTGCCCCGCAGTTTCCGGAAACTAGTACCTCCCTCCCCCCATGACTGACAATGTGTCATAGCAGTCAAGGCTTCAGGGCACAGTAGAGCCTGCAGGTGTGGGGGAGGAGACGGAAAGCTGAAGTCAGAGGGGCAGATAAAGGTAGGATGATGGTTGGGAGGGAGATAGGGTTGCCAACTCCAGGTTGGGAAATTCCTGGAGATTTGAGGGGTGGAGCCTGGAGAGGGTGAGGTTAGAGGAGGGTGGGACCTTGGACAGGTACATAGACTCCAGCCTCCAAAACAGCCATGGTTCTAGGAAAAAAGCCCATGGAAAAA
>NW_015184207.1:0-1239 GCF_001447785.1 Gekko japonicus
CCTCCCCTCCAAGGGCCGGGTTACCCGGGGTCCCCAAAGCCACGGGGTGCCGGGCAAGCCAAGGGAAGGTATGGCGGGGGCATAATATGCTAATGAGCTGTGCTGTCAGAGTGTGGCCTAATATGCTAATGAGTTTCTGCCTGTTATGCTAATGAGTTCCTGCTGGGCTTTTTCTACCAAAAAAGCCCTGGTAAGGAGTATTCTAGAAGGGGATGGCAAAGGATGAGATGGTTAGACAGTAAGCCACAGTCAGTACCTGGATGGGAGACTACCAAGGCTGCTATGCAGCAGAAGGCAATGCCAAACCACTTCTGCTCATCTCTTGACTTGAAAACCCCCAGGAGATGGAACTTCATGGGGTCACCACTCACCATCATTCAGATGTGACTTGATAGCAAACTTTGCCTTCTATTCAAGGATCATCTTGAACGTAGAATTTTACATGTAGCATTCAGAGAACAGACTAAATACGTGCTAAATACAGAGCACACATGTACAATAACAGATAGGACATATCCAATAGCAACAATCTGTGGGGTTTTGTTTTTTTAAGTGTACAGAGAATTCAGGCTCTAGTCTGCATTGGCAAAGAGGCCAAATGCCTAAAGCAGAGTGTGTTGTAATAAAACTCTATCACAAAAGCATTGTTCAGTTTTGATGAGAAAGGGTGGCGGATAATATATTTTGGAAAAGAACACCGGAGGTAGAAGCCATTATGGCAGACAGAACACAGGCCGTCCAGAGCCGCCCCTCCCTGTCCTTCCCTTCACCCCCCTTGGAGCTTCTTCTGATCTGGGGTGGGGAGGAGGAATCCAGCTTCCCAGGTAATGCAGGGAGCTGGCAGCAACTACACTGGGAGGATGTCATGGTGAAATCAGTCAAGCTATTTATAGGCAGCTAATTGATTAGGGTGGTAGCAGCCAGAGGAAATGACTTTCAGGACTGACAGAGAAGCATGGTGTGAAGCCAGTTTTGGATAGAGACTTTTAAGCAATCAGTGCCTTTCAGACTCAGGAAAGTTGAAAGTTTTGGGGAAAGAAATGATGTGAGCAAAGGCCAGCAATGAAAAGCTATAACTAGAAAATCTGGTTAGCACAGCTTTCCCTGACCATGACATATCTCATACTGTACAGAAGGTCTGGGCACACAGAAATCCTTGCCCACTCATAAAAGGTAAAGTGTTCCATAGAGTCGCAACCGACTCACGGCACAGGCAAGAGATGAGCAGAGGTGGTCTGC
>NW_015184208.1:0-1215 GCF_001447785.1 Gekko japonicus
GTGGGGAGTGGGGCCACTTTGCCACAGATTGCGATGACATGGGTGTGAAGAAAGCGGGTGGCTAGGACCCAAGTCGCAACTCCCTCGAAGAAACCTTCGGGTAAGCCAAAGTTTGCTAAGGCACTGCAACTGACCCTGGACGAGATCGAGGAGAGCACCAGTGGTGACGAAAGCCCCGAGCTGGCGGGAAACAGCCAGGTCCTGCTGTAAGGGGTGCAGAACAGCAAGGCCCGATCCCAGAGGCGCCAAAAGTGGTGAGCAGCTATCCCCCCCTCTTTTTCATGACTGTAACCCTTATGAACCTGGACAAGGGAACCCGGACAAGGGAACCACATCGGGGTTCGAGGCCTCATTGACTCGAGGTGTGGGTGGGATCTCATCAATCCATCGTTAGTCACAGGGCTGGAAGCGGTAGTGCGGTTGCCCGAACCCCTGGTCTTCACACAAATGGATGGGTCCACTATGAAGGAACAATATGAATGAGACTGTGCCATTATGGTTTGGGGGTGGGAGACTACTGGGAAGAACAATCGTTTGTGATTACCCCAGCGGCGAGATTCCCCTTAGTCTTGGGCAGTCCGTGGTTGCACGGCCATGATCCTCACATCCTATGGGACAAGGGGAAGATTCAGGGCGATTTCGCACTAGAGCTGCCTTGCGCTGCAAATCACACAGATGGAACCCAGAGTGGGGGACTCAGCCAGAAGCCGAAGTCCCTCACGCTTGCTTAGCCCAAGAGGAATTAATCTTGATCCCCCCCCCCGGAATACCGGGACTTAGCCAGGGTATTCGAACAGGAAGAAGTGGACAAGCTCCCCCACACACAAACACTCTGACTGTAGCATTGAACTTTTACAGGGCATAAATTGCCAAAGGGTCACATTTATGCGATGAGGCCAGCGGAAAAGGATGAACTCCGCAAGTTTATCAACAAAAACCTAGCTAGGGGTTTCATCCACCCGGCTTCCTCCCCATTCGCTGCCCTAGTGCTGTTCCATAAAAAGAAAGATGGGGGGCTACGGCTGTGCACCGATTACAGGGGTTTGAACACAGTCTCTTCTACTAACGCATACCTGATGCCGCTCATCAAAGACCTGTTGGCCGAAGCGGCAATGGGGAAAATCTTTTCCCTCCATTTATTTTCCATACTTTCCACAAAAATACAAACATTGCATTTTCATCGATCACATAGATTTTTTTTAGAGTTGTTAATTC
>NW_015184209.1:0-1212 GCF_001447785.1 Gekko japonicus
CCAATCTTCTCTTCCTCCCCCTCCTCCTCTGAACTAAGATTAAGAGATGACAAACATGTCTGCGCTAGGTTCACAAAGTCAGCTAAATTAGGAATCTTTTGAAGGGGATGTCTTAATATCTGCATGTGTGTCAACCATTTGTTTGTGATGTACGGACAGTATTCTGTGAGTAAAAGGAAACATCTAACATCAAACATGCTGTGAAGAAAAATCTGTTCTCAGGAAGACAGTTCAGTTTTGCTCTGGCAGCAAAACATTGGTGTGTAATTGTACGTTTTGGTCTCTTGCTTGACCGCACATCCATCAGTCTTCTGAAATATCAGTCCCAGGAGTTGAGGCCAAAGTGAATGAATGTGCCTTTCCACAGTGTTTTCCACTGATCCTTGTTATCTGTTTGAATCCCTGCCTTGTCAAGTGAAATGTTGAATTATGAAGAAGGTTTTTAAAAGATGCAAAGCAGAAAGCCGATGACTAGATAAGTAGAATCTGGACATGGCTTGTAATTAAGGCATTTTTGAGGTGCTTTGTTTCAGCTCCTGCCTCTCGGTGTATTTCACACCTTTCCTTCTACCCCTGTCCCAAGGGCATGGAGGTTGAATAGCTGTCTGAACCCTCCATCAGAGAATGAGATCTTGAGCACGCATGCAACATTTCAATGGAATATCTCATGGCTCAAAGCAAATGAATTACAGTGTATATCTTTCCGTCCCCTGTTTAAAACAGATCTCCGGGGGAGGGGGGCTGCTGAATTTTGAACTTGCCTCCCGAACACGTGTAGCCAAATTTTGTTCTGATTGTTCAATATTCAGACAAGAGTCTTCCCTTCATCGCCTTCTCTGGGCTGGTAAAGAACATCGACATGGAATATAGTTCCACCCCCTTGTGAGTTTTGTGTGTCGGGGCTCTCTTCTTTCTGGGATTACTGATTAAGCATAAGAGCCTTTGGTATTTCAAGCCCAATTATGGGAGGGAGCGCTTCAGGGTTCTTATGAAGCAAGACTGGCTGTTTTTGTTATTAAAACTGCTCTCCTGCACGTGGCTTTTCTGCCAGTGGGGGAAAAAGATGCAGATGGGTGTTTAAAGTGCCCTCACATAGCAGCCAACTTATGGCGACTCCAGCAAGGGGCTTTCAAGGCAAGTGAAAAGCAGAGGTGGTTTACCACTGCCTTTCCCTATGCTACTGAACATGATCCTGCAGTGCGATGTGACTGT
>NW_015184210.1:0-1228 GCF_001447785.1 Gekko japonicus
TCAGGAACTCTTTGAGTCAAATCTCATCCCTGCCATAAACTGACTGGTGGCAAGACACAGGGTCATTCTACAATAATAGAGAGATTTGGAATTTTTAATTCCTGGTGGCAGCAGTAATCTACCAAGTTTAAGTGAACAGTGTGTGTTTTAAAGGAAAAATAGTCTCCCCATTAAGGAGGATGTCACAGCCTCCCTAAACATAACCCTCCCCAGGCACTGCCCACAGATTCTTCTGGGTTTGCCAAGGCACTGGTGGCAAACTTAGGACTGATTTACACAGGAATATACTATCTCATGATGTTTTGTTTATGACTTGCCTTCATTGAGAAGTATTATTTTTGGTATGATACTAAAAGTAAGACAAAAGTTTTTTTTCTGTAGTAATTGATAGTTGTTTCATACTTGCAAGTCTTCACATGATGTTTCAGTTACTGAGAGAGAAATATGCATGTGCGAGCTCACCCTTTGTCTGTTGTGCTGATTTACTTAGCTTGAAATACTTCTAGCACATTGTGTCCTTTCCCTTTTCAGAAAAATACTATTGGGGTCATTTAGCATTTACTCCTGAAGATCTCATGTGAGTTTCAGTTTAGGGAATAAATATTTGTGGGTTTACTCAGTCAGGCAGACAAAAGCTTTCTGTGTGCTTTGAAAAATCATTTTAATTAATTCTGGCTTTCCACTTTCTCTCCTAACTAGCAGTGAATAAACTGCTAAGGAAGTCTGTCTCTGTAACTATCCCAGTGAAAAAGGTAAAATAAATCTGTACCAAATTGCTCTGGTCAGAATTGTTTCTTATTTTACACATGACATCAGTATTTGTATTGATTACAACATTTTCTGTTCCCCTTGGAACCCTCAGAAAAAGTTACCATATTTTAAAAAGCAAAAAAGAGGACATGTTTCCTGACTGACTACTTCAAACAAGTGATCACTATGACAAATCTCATTTTAAATACCCCTACTATTCAAGCTGTGATAATTGCTACTTAGGAATATTCCTAACCTTCCAACCCAAAAAGAGGGCTTTTTCATCAGTTTTTTAAAAAGTGCCCAAAAGAGGATAACCAAAAAAAAAAAAGAGGACATACATCTGGTAACCCTAGTTCTGTCACATGATCTGGTAGCAGCTTTTTATATTACTGAAGTCTGACTCTTGGGAAAGTTCTAATACTTGAAAAAGGAGTGGTGGGCCCCTACCACACGGCAGGGGAAAAGGCGCTTGAAG
>NW_015184211.1:0-1193 GCF_001447785.1 Gekko japonicus
CAAGAGAACAGGCAGTCACCATCTCAGTTTCCTCCAGAGCAGAAATATTTGGAAAGGGGAGCCTGTATTAATATCTGATTATGGAGGACCTGACCATTTACATTTCAATCTGCTATTCATGGATTTCAGTTTTGATACAAGTTCCAAAAGAAGCTGTAGCGTAACAGCAGAAGGTTCAGGTGACCAAAAGCAGAGAGTGACAGACCACTTCTCCCAAGCGGCTGTGCAGCAGCACACAAAGCCAGCACCAGCCTCTTTGCCACCCCTGGCCCCTGGGAAAGGCTTTCTGGGAAAGTCTCAGGCAGTCCCAACAAGCAGGTCACAAAGACCCTCTGGCTACTTCACCGTGTCTCATGGCCGCACGCGGACCCATGTTCACTTTGGAACCGAAACCACCTGGGTTCTTCTGATGGATGACTTCTGCTGGGAGAGGGAGTGCCGAAGGGATGCAGCCCAGTGAACCTAATGTCTGGGGCATCCAAAGTATACTCTCCTCAGCTGAAGATCCTGCCTTCTAGGTAAAAAGAAAAGAGAAAGTTCCGAGCCTTCTTGGTGGCAGAAGAAGTAATCTTTAGAAGAAGACAACAACATATTCTAGAGACTTAGAGACCAGAATGGCTCGGACGCAGCAGTCCCGAGGTTTCAGATTATGTGAAAAAAAGTCAATACACTTTGTTGTACATGAGAGCAGATTTGAGGTTTGCTAGTATTCCTTCCCGTTCTCCTACGGATAAGCCTGAACTCTCCCTAGCAGCTAAAATGACTAAACTGAGACTCACCGTACTTTGGTCACATTATGAGAAGACGAAGAGTTACCGGGAAAGACAACCACAGCAGGAAAAGTGGAAGGCGGCAGCAGAAGAGAAGGGCTGGCTCCACCAAGGAAGCCGCGGGGGCCCTATGGCCACCGGGCCTGAGCCAGGCAGTGAACGAGGGGACATTCGGGAGGTCATTCATTCACTCACAGGGTCGCCTTAAGTCGGAAGCGACTCAACTGTACTTGACCCAAACACGGTTAAGAAACGAGAATTATGCCAAAAATGCAAACACGTTTATGAACTGAAGAGAGGTGTGGCACTGTGGTTTCAATGATCCACTGTCTGGATTTTCTTTTGCACAGAGTCGCCACAAGGGCTACACCCTGACAGACCTGTGTGTGTCGCCCCCCCCCCAGCCCATTACCTCGTCGGGGT
>NW_015184212.1:0-1213 GCF_001447785.1 Gekko japonicus
GGGGAACATACGGGGAAAGGTGGTCCTTCCGGTAGGTTGGACCCTGGCCAGTTTCCAAGTTAACTTCAAGGGCAGCCCAATATACAGTGTATTATAATAATTCAGCAGTAAGGCTACAACACCATGGATCAGCACGGCCAGTTCCATTTAGTCTAAAAAAGGGGAGAGTTGGGGGACCAGATGCAGTGAACCAGAGTAAGCCACTGCTCCAACCTGCTTTTCAAACACCAAGGTTGCATCCATGAGCACCCCCGAGTTTTTAACTTGCTCTGTAAAACCCATCTCCATTCCAGGGCAATGAGATCCTTTAACTCTAAAACATCAGCTTTCCCTTTTTCTTCTGGATTGAACTTCAGCTTGTTCTGCTTTAGCCAAAGGACACACCTAGAGGTTTGGGGAAATAAATATTGAAGTGGTGCCATCTGCCTATTGATGATAGCCAACCCGCAAACTCTAGATAACTTCATTCAGCAGACTCGTATTGAAGAGCATGGGTGAGAGAACAGAACCGTGTGGCACTCTGACAAGACAAATCCCACCCAGTGGATTCTACTCCCCCAGTGAAAACTGTGTCTGATCACACACTCCCTTAACACCAATGCTTCCAGCAGGAGAAGGGAGGCAGGGACATGAGGGCACCATCAATATGACATTGTGATATCACTTCTAGGGGCAACCCATAACTGACATTACACATCTCTAGGCATTGCTGAAAACTCTATGGTAAAACTATAGTGTGCCCAGTAATTCCCAGAGAGACAAGACATCACTTACAGGTTTTCCACAGAAGTGACATCACATTGAGGCAGAGTCTACGGCACAGCGATGGCGGATGCCTTTCCCATCTCTCTGGGAAGGCGTGCTACACAGCAGTGGGGGGGAGAGGTGCCGCTGGATCGGCACCTCCATGGGGGTTCGGGGGGAACTTCCAGGCCATAGGGCTTTTGAGGGTGAGCCTCTTTTCCTGCTACCTGCAGGGAGATGGAGGCTTCCCTCCACCCTGACGGTCCCTCCAACTGACTGTGTCCTCTCAGCGAGGCCATAAGCTGTGTTGATCCAGTCAAGCGCAGGAGATCTAGTGGAGGAGCAAACAAGAGCGTGGTCAAGATAAAAACCAACACAAGATCGACTCTGTTCTTAAAGCTCAAGAGTTTCTAAAGGAGCAGCTGGGAAGGCCAGATGATGAGAAAAAAGAAGAGGACGATAAGTTCAG
>NW_015184213.1:0-1230 GCF_001447785.1 Gekko japonicus
TCTACCTTTTGGTTGACAGTGGAGCCAAGGAAAGGAAAATCGTGAACAATTTCAGTTTCTTAATCATCAACCTAAAAGTTCTACAATTCCCCAGTATTCGTTACTTTTGTTTTCTTGATGTTCATCTGTAATCCTGCTTTGGCACTTTCTGTTTGAACCTTCAGCCATAATCATTTCAAGTCTGCGCTGTTTTCTGCCAGTAATGTGGTGTCATCAGCATATTTCAAATTGTTAATGTTCTTTCCACCAATGTTCACTTCACCTTAATCTAAATCAAATCCAGCTTTCCTTATATATTCTGCATATAGGCTACAGGGAGATAAAATACCTCTTTGTCTGACACCACTGCCAATTGGAAACCATTCTGTTGCTCCATATTCTGTTCTAACAGTAGCCTCTTGTGTGGAGTACAGGTTGTGCTTCAAAACAATCAGATATTGTGACTCATCCAATTCTTTTAAAAGCAACCATAGGTTTTTATGACCCACTCAGTCAAAAGCTTTGCTGTAATCTATGAAACACAAGCTGATTTTCTTCTGAAATTCTCTTGTATGCCCCAGTAGCTAACATAAACTTGCAGTATGCTCTCTAGTGCCTCTTCCTTTTCTGACTCCATCTCAAACACCTGGCATGTCTCATTTCATATATGATAACAGTCTTTGTTGTAAGATTTTGAGCATCACTTACTCTTGTAAGTACTCTTGTCTGATAGCTATTGCAGTCCTTGATGTCTTTTCCCCCTCTCAACTGGAATGTGGATTGAGTGTTTCCAGTCTGTGGCCCATTGTTTTGTTTTCCATATTTTTTGGCATATTTTTGTTAAGATTTTGATGGAGTCCATTTATGTGGCTTGAAATAACTTTATTGATATTGCATATACTCCTGGTGATTTGTTTCTCCCAGTTGCTTTGAGTGCAACTTTCACTTCACTTTCTAAAATTGAAGGTGGTTCTTCAAAAAGATTCATCTTGGAAGGAATCTGTCATCCTTTCATCTCTTCTGTATAGTTCTTCAGTGTATTGTCCTCATCTTTTCTTTATTTCGTCCTGTTCAGTTGATGTATGTATTCCCATGCTGCTCTTTCAGCATGCCTCTGTGCTTTAAATTTCCCATTGATTTGTTGGATCTTGTGGAACATATCTCTTCTTCTTCTTCTTCTTTTGTTGTTTTCTTCTGTTTCTTTACACTCTTTATAATAGCTTTCTTTGTCTTTAAGTGGAAATCTCTGGA
>NW_015184214.1:0-1196 GCF_001447785.1 Gekko japonicus
CAACAACAACAACAACAATAATAATACACAGAATATAACTTTGTCTCGGATGTGTTTCCCAGCCCCATCGAACCACCAGTCAGGATCACAAGGGCGTCTAGCAGTCATGCCCTCGCTAAGAGTCTAATACAATATTCTCAGGCATTTCTTTCAAAAATAATTAAAAAAGTAATAATCACAGTGTAATTCCAAAGCGTAGGTGTGTCAGTGGCCATACTTCAAATGGGCTTAGAGGCTCCTAGTCTCAGGCGATGATAGAAACAGAAGAGATACCAGCTGGCAGCAAACAGAGGGGGATCTTGCGAGTGAAGGGGTTCGGTCATGATTCAGAATTTAGGCTACATATAGGTGGACTTGCAGGGCCGGTGCCAACATGCCCGGAGGAGGGGCAGCTGCCAGGGCCTGTGGCTTCTGCAGGGGTCTACTGCAAATAATTAATAATTATGGTATTGTGTGTTGTACGGCAAGGAGATCCTAAGATTCTCCAGCAGCCTGAAGTGCTAGCTCATTTAGCCTTATGTACCACTAGGTGGCGAGCTAGACTTATTTTATTTTGGGGGGCTGAGAGTGCTCTGAAAGAGCTGTGACTGACCTGAGGTCACCCAGCTGGCTTCATGGGGAGGAGTGCGAAATCGAATCCGCTTCTCCAGATTAGAGTGCGTCACTCTTAACCACAACACCCCGCTGGCCCTCGGCCTGCTGCTGCTGACTCCCTGTTCGTGCATGTCCTCTGATGCCCATGCGCACACCCTTCCACTGCCTGCTTATGAGTGCTTTGCCACCTATGCTTCTCCCAGCTGCATGTGCTGCATGTGGGTGGTGCACAATGGGTCGGAGTTTCTGGTAGCCGTGGCAGTAGCACTCCTGGCTACACCTACTAGCGTGGGCACCTGTGACTTGTGAATGGGCAGAGGAACGATACACAGGAATGTGGGGATATGTGGGTGGGCGGGCAAAAAAGGAGGCCTAGTAGTGGGCATAGGGGGCCCCAGGGAGTGCCTCCCAAAAACCCCTGGAACTGGCCCTGTTGACTTGTAATCAAAAGTTAGTGGTTGTCAACTCTGTCCTGGATAGCCCAGGCAAGCCCGATCTCGTCAGCTCTCGGAAGCTAAGCAGGGCCAACTCAGGCAAGCACTTCTAAGGGTGACCTCCAAGGAATACCAGCCGCCGGGAGGTGGGGGCAGGCTTTGTTCAGC
>NW_015184215.1:0-1365 GCF_001447785.1 Gekko japonicus
CCCCTTGAGCCACCGCAGCTCCATCCTCTCTATGGTGCTTACATAGAAACGAGGAGATGAGCAACATCAGAGCATCTATACTAGCAGGAGACCTCCGGGCACCCCGTTCGTTGCCCAGTGGCACCTGAAGTGGAGAGTTTCAGCACAGAGTTTTTTGCAGATGCTGGAGCATCCCACAGTGTCACTTCTGGTTTTCGCCAGAAGTGATGTTGGCATGGCGGTGTGACGCTGGCGCGTGATCGCTGCCCCCCAATTGCTCCTGTTGGTTGTCAGCTGCAGCCTGGCAACCCTAATCTGCATGCGTGCACACACACACACACACACACACACACAGAGGGCATCAACTGCCAGCATGTGCCTCTGCTCTGCCTCATTTTGTGCCCGCCAGGACAGATGGACAGGACAGATAGGAACGCTCAGGCTGGGGCAAGGGATGCTCTGTATTCTTGGTACTTGGGGGGGGGGGGCAACAGTGGGAGTCCCCTGGACTGCAAGAAGATCAAATCAGTCAATCCTAAAAGAAATCAACCCTGACTGTTCCCCGGAAGGCCAGATAATGAAACTGTAGCTCAAATACTTTGGCTACCCAATGAGAAGGGAGAACTCACTGGAGAAGACCCTGATGCTGGGAAAGATTGAAGGTCAAAGAAGAGGGGGACGGCAAAGGATGAGATGGTTAGACAGTGTCATAGATGCAACGAACATGAAACTGAGCAAACTTCAGAGGACGGCAGAAGACAGGAGGGCCTGGTGGGAGCTGGTCCATGGGGTCGCGAAGAGTCGGACTCGACTGTGCGACTGAACAACAACAGTGGGAGGGCTTCTAGTGTCCTGGCCCCACTGCTGGTCCTCCTGAGGGCACCTGGTATTTTTGGCCACTGTGTGACAGAGTGTTGGACTGGATGGGCCACTGGCCTGATCCAACATTGGCTTCTCTTATGTTCTTATGTTCTTAGTAGGGTTGCCAATCTCCAGGTTGGTTGCTATAAAGGACCCAATGCAAGTGCTGTACCAAACATGAACTATATTCAAAAATATATTTCTCCATAGTTTTCTCCATACAGAAATGTTACAAGGAGACACAGTCTTAAAAAGCGGAACACCAAAGGAACATAGGTTTAAAGGCACTACATTATACAGTCCAATATCTTGTGCCTAGGCACACAATTCCAAAATAAAGTCCAACAGTTTAACTCCCACGTTGCCTGATAGAAGGCACAGCAGTATAATAGACTTTCTGTTTTTAGAAGACACAGCCATATAATTAATGTTCTGTTCTGCTCTGGGTGGGGGGGGGTTCGCATAACTAGTTTGCATTCCAGAGTCTCCTTTGCTTTTGGAATTAACCAGACAAATCGCTCCACC
>NW_015184216.1:0-1216 GCF_001447785.1 Gekko japonicus
GGGACAAATCAGCTCTTTCACTCACCAAGGAAGCTCCCACTGGGCGGCTGCCCCGGCGAGCTCCTGGTGGCCAGGAGAGAGCTGAGCCACAGTGCCACTGACTATTCTGTTGGGTCCACTCAGGTTGGACCCAGTTACGGCTACTGTTGACAGGTATATAGGTGTGGCCTGTCTTGCTTCTTGGCTGCGAACCAGAAGGGTTAAGCTGACCATGTAAATTATAAAAGTACAAAATTTATTAGCATATCAAATATTAAGACTTTTATTAGTCCAATACTTGAATTTTTTTTAACCCGAATATATTTTAATATGTGTACATCCTAATAAATTTTGTACTTTTATAATTTACATGGTCAGCTTAACCCTTCTGGTTCGCAGTGTTATCTTGGGTTGAGTTTTCCCCTTTCCCCCCCACTTTTTTCCAGTTTTTGTCTTGCTTCTGGGCCATCTGAACTTCCCTGTCTGCCCGAGCCACCACCTGACCTTAAGACTGGTGCCTACGCATGCGACAGCTCTCTTTAGAGGAACCCACGGAGAGCAGGAGCAGGCTTCAACCCTTTCATGAGGCTGGGCATGCAAAGTGAGGCCTAGTGACCCCAGGGAAGCCTGCACTAGAGTGGCTGCAGGGCCTACATTTCCCAGGCCCCCTTTGGACCCTGTGATTGGTTAGCAGGGGATTTGGAGGGAAAATTTGCACCAATAGAAGAGGAGGGGGTGGTGCCTGGGAAGAAGAGATAAAAGGCCTTGCCCAAAGGGGGGTTTACTCCCAGGGAGCAGAGCCAGGGAGAGGCTGCTGCAGGCGGAGGGATCCCCCATCCCGGAAGGGGTGAGTCAGCTTGAAGCCAGTCCCCGAGAGACAGCTAGGGACAGTGTAGATAGACGCATTAGGGTTCTTTTATTTGTTTGTTAACTAACCTACCTTTACCATCCTCATTATTCTACAAATTATTTGAAAATGAGTTGTTACTAGACCTCTTAAATAAAACTGTTCATTATTCTTCCTGGGTCCTCACGCCCTCACCCAGTCGCCTATAAAGCACACCCTATCGTCTGCACGGGGATCCTGAACTGAGCCACCGGTCCATCTCTAGCAGCTCTCCAACATCTCAGGATGAGAGAAGCTTTTCTCCTTTTACCAGGAGATGCCAGGGGAGTGTGCCTGGGTGGTTCTCCAGGCAAGGCAGATGTTCTACTGCTGAGGGCGAAAGTAGACATT
>NW_015184217.1:0-1282 GCF_001447785.1 Gekko japonicus
AAAATAAAATTTACCTTATTCATTAATTTAAACCAGTACTTAATTCTTTCAACCAATCATAAAATCTTGCCCAGTACTTCTCATATTTTTCCAAGTTTCTTTCTTCTATAACATACGTTAATTCCTCAATTTCTGCAATATGAAAACAGTTTGATAATAATCTCCTCTTTAGACGGAATATTGTTTTTGTTTTTTCAAGAGTGGTACCACCACGGCCTCTTAAAACCCTCTGGGTAGACACCCGTCTCCAGGCCCCATATCTTCTCGCTGCCGGGTTTTAACCAGCCTTGAGGGATACGGGTCAAGGAGGCCCATCATCGGTCTGACAGTGCCCAGGATCCTGTCACCATCAGCAGAGGAGAACAGGCTGAAGGAGTCAAAAACTGAATCCAAAGATGGCTAAGGGGCCTCCAGTTCATATACTCTATCAATGCTGGCAGGTAAGTTATGGCGGAGTGATAAGACGTTCTCCCCCCAAAAAGCTTGCAAATGCCTCAACGCTAACTGTCGAATTTCTACATCATAAGAAAATAAGAGAAGCCAATGTTTGATCAGGCCAATGGCCCATCCAGTCCAACACTCTTGTCACACAGTGGCCAAAAATACCAGGTGCCATCAGGAGGTCCAGCAGTGGGGCCGGGACACTAGGAACCCTCCCACTGTCCCCCCCCCCCAGCACCAAGAATACAGAGCATCACTTGCCCCAGACCGAGAGATCCTATCTATACCTTGTGGCTAATAGCCACTGAAGGACTTCTGCTCCATATGCTTATCTAATTCCCTCTTGAAGCTGTCCATGCTTGTAGCTCCTGTGGCAGTGAATTCCATGTGTTAATCACTCTTTGGGTGAAGAAGTGCCTCCTTTTATCTGTTCTAACTCGACTGCTCAGCAATTTCATTGAGTGCCCACGAGTTCCTGTATTGTGAGAAAGGGAGAAAAGGACTTCTTTCTCGACCAGCTCTATCCCATGCATAGTCTTATAAACCTCCATCACGTCACCTCCTCAGCCATCGTTTTGCCAAGCTAAAGAGCCCCAAGCGTTTTAACCTTTCTTCATCTATTTTGGTGTCTCTCTCCATGAAGGATGTCAAAGACTGAATCACCCTAAATAATTGTGCTGGGCAAGAGCTAGTGGATGCAATGGGGTCTGAGCAGAATTCTCTCTTCACAGCCTTCACTGCCATCTCATAGGATTTCAGGAGCGTCCCATAAGATGCTCTTGTAACTGCGTTGTGGGCACGCCGCCAAACTCGCTTAAGTCGTCTAAGCTCTATGTGCCTG
>NW_015184218.1:0-1221 GCF_001447785.1 Gekko japonicus
CTGTCCTACTGTTCACTCAAGAAGCCACACACAGTTCACGCTGTGCTCCAGGGCAGGCACTGGCCAGCCTCAAGCCTGCCAAACTATAACAATGGCCAGCCTGAAATGTCTTCAGACCATTTTCTGCGCTGATCTGCGGATGTCATTCAAATTAAGGAAACAGATTGGTGCTGGCCCATAGCTATTAAAGGGACAGCCCCACCAGATTTCCCTCCTCCCTTGCCAGTGGACTTGGCTGCCAGCAATACAATCCAATGGAGAAATCATGCCACAGCGGTGGCACAAGTCCAGAGAGGGGGGTTAAAATTTAAACCCCCTCTCTGCTCAGCTGGCTGGTGGGGGATGAGAGGGGGCGGCTGTGTGGCCTCTAATGCCAGCAGCCGAGTCGTCTTCCTGCAAACAAGCAGGGAGAAGACTCCATTGACAAAGGAGGGGGGAAATCTGGTGGGGCTGTCCACCATCTTTCTCCCCTCCCCTTTCCCATTACTATCAAGCCAATTGTGTGGAGGTTTTGAAGTCTGCTTTTGTGTAGGCTGAACTTGTGTCTTGGTTATAAAGGGTACTCCAGTGTCTGCCTACTGTTACTCTTGTGGGGCTATCCACTGTCTCTCCCCTCTCCTTGCCAAATTAAGCCCCCCCCCAACACCAGCAGCCCCCCCGAACCCCAGAGTTACCCAGGATACAAAATCTTGGCTATGGGCCTGAATGGGGGTGTGCAGGGGCTCCAAGAACACATACACACTGCTGGAGCAGCAGGGTGACATATTTATAAGTCAAAATGTATCCTGAGGCATGTTGACTCACTGCCAGAGAACAATGAGCTGATCATTCTACCGGAGGCAGACAAAGGGGTGTGAGAGGCTTAGTGGCCCTACAAGCAATGGACAGGAAGGGTAATGGAGGAGGTGAATGGACTTACGCATTGCTGAAGCAGTGCTTAGTCAAGGATAATGGGCAAAGGTGAAGCCAGGCTTGGGTGTTGATGAGATTGTTCCTGAGTGTATCAATAGATCCTAGGTAACCTATTGCATGTCTCCAAGGTGAGGAGGAGGACATAGCTAGTCGGCCTCTTTATTCACACCTTGAAACTGATTTCCCAGGCTGCTGTCTGTCTGGTGATGAACAGAGAGGCGTTTTTGCCTTTAAGCTGCCCCTCAGCGGGAGAAGAGATCTGACTGCTAACGATCCCCTTCCCACGAAGGTAATACAACTCTGGCATAT
>NW_015184219.1:0-1216 GCF_001447785.1 Gekko japonicus
AGGCTGAGGTGCCGGCAGGATTGGCCTGGAGCTTGTCCCCATCCGGCCGCCGGAGCGTCCATCCCACCCGGGTTCTCCCCGCAGACTGAGGGCGAGATGCTGCCTGGCGGGTCTGTGGGCGGAACTGAGGTAACGGAGGGAGGCAACACGGCCAGGGAATTGGCCCCCCCTCCTGAGTGACAGATCAGGGGCCGAATTGATTTGGGAGCGTGTGGAACGTTGAGGAGAGGGTCACACGAAAACTCTTTTATACATAAGGAAAGATATGTGTCATCTTTGCAAAATAATGTGAGTGAAACATGAGCTTTAAGTGTATGTAATATTTAACGGCAGAATATGTTTGCTTTGGGGGGTGGGTGGCGCTGGGCTGTGGGTCAACACTTTCAGCTGCCATTTCTGAGGTGGGTTGCCACAAGCCCCTGAGCCAGCCTGCCGCCACTTTGCACCCCTCGTTGGGTCAGCCCCCTTTTACAGTGCCTCTTGCTTGAGCCCCTGCCATGAATTCTCATCCCACATTTGACTCAGGCTCTTCTCCAGCAGCCCCACCCCACCCCACCCCACCCCCAAAGCCATCAGCTCATTCCCAAGCTTAGGCATCTCCCCACATCTAGTCTTGAATAAATCTTGTGTAAAATATATACACAAGTGCATTGAATTTGCTTAATTTTGTTTGGTCATAGGATTTAGGGTTTGTTTTGAATACTCCTTGAAGTCTCCCTGCACGCAGTGGGCAGCTCTCCTGTGTCAACGATGCCACCAATAAATGTGTGTAGAGGCATTGCCATTCTTGATAGTGCATGGCTGGGTAGGGGCATCTCCCCCATGTTAGCTGGACCCCTTCAGTTTTTCTGAGCAGGATGCTGAGTGCGGAAATTGGCAATGGGCAACTGTCCTGTGGTGTGGACCGCGGCTCTCCTTGCTTTTGACAGAGGGAATGGAATAACTCCAGCAATTGGAGGGGGTTCGATTTTCTTTCTGGTCTGCTTTTCTAACTGCCCTGTTCATGGTAATAAGTTTTCCAATTCTTTGGTGGTTCTGTTCAGCCGTCAGCCTCACATGCTAACCGTTGCTGAAGCGGCATGGCCATGCTCCTGCATGACCAGGAAGCGGCTTGACTGGAGTAAGTCTTGCTGTGGAGTTAATAAAGGAGAAAGGTGCAGCTAGTATTGTCCCCCTTATAGTTCTCCCGCCACAAGGTCTAGAGCAGGGGTGTCGA
>NW_015184220.1:0-1279 GCF_001447785.1 Gekko japonicus
ACCACTTGAGCCACTGCAGCTCCCTTTAAGAGAGGCTTAATGGGTGGAAATGGGCAGCCAAAGCTTTCCAAGGTCTGGAGGGAGCATCTCCTAGTAAACAAGACTCCATTAGACCTCTATTAAAGGGTCAGGACATCTTTTCCCCTCCAGGTCAGGTAGTGTGTCGCTGAAGTGCCATCCAGTTGCTTCTGACTCATAGCGACTTTTGGGAAGAATGAGCAGAGGACTAAAAATGCACAGCAGAATAAAAACAGACCCTGGTCTTGTTTGTTTGATTATAAAGGAAATTTTACTAAGAAATAAAAGGGAGGGTTATGCTGGGATTAAAAAATAACACAGAACAAAGAGTCTAGCTGACTTCTCCTGACCTAACCACCATCTTGGCGGAGTCCCTCGTTCTCTAGAAAGAGGAAGTTCTCCAAAACTGCCAACGTGACCAAAAGCATGTCAGAACCAGTGTTCCCTCTAAACTGAGTTACTGTGAGTTAGCTCACAGTTTTTTCGCCTCTGACTCACACATTTTTGTCTCAGCTCAGGGAGGATGGCTCCTGAGCAAACTGATTTATGCAGTAGCCAAATCACTCGCTCACAACTTTAATGCCAGTAGCTCACAAAGTAGAATTTTTGCTCATGAGACTCCACAGCTTAGAGGGAACATTGGTCATAACCCCAGTAAAACTGGAACCCTCCGATCTCTGTGGCAGGTACACTTGGCACATCATCTTAAGAGCCATGGGGTGTGCTTGCAGCACTCATGTTATGTAGTGGCATCGCTCCATCCTATTTTGCTCCCTCCTTCTCTCCAAGGAGCTTGGGGAGTTATTCTCACAACAGCCTGGTGATGTAGGCGCCTGAGAGGGATTGTGAGTGGCCCTAGGTCGCCCAGCTCATGGCTAAGATGGGACATGAGAACCAGTTTGGTGTAGCGGTTAAGAGGGCGGACTCTGATCTGGGAGAACCGGGTTTGCTTCCCCACTCCTCCACGTGCAGCTGCTGGCGTGACCTTGGGTCAGTCACAAGTTCTCTCCGAGCTGTTCTCTCAAGGGCAGTCCTCAAAAGAGCTCTCTCAGCCCCACCTACCTCACAGGGTGTCTGTTGTGGGGAGGGGAAGGGAAAGGGATTGTAAACTGCTCTGAGACTCCTTTGGGTAGGAAGGGCGGGGTATAAATCCAATCTCCTCCTCTTCCTCCTCCTTCTCCTCCTCCTCCTTCTTCTTGAACCAGAGTGTCTCTGGTCTTAGTCCAACATGCTAACCTAGGGCTGCCAAATGCCCCCGGGG
>NW_015184221.1:0-1256 GCF_001447785.1 Gekko japonicus
TGAAGACAACAGAAAATCTCAAGAAACAATATACTGATGAGTTGGTTTGATAGAGCACAATTAGAGTCTAGATACGTTAAGGACAAACATAAGGCTTTTATGAAAAGTTAGCAGAGATGGAGAAAATATTGATTCACACTGATGAAAAACTCATTAAAAACTGTATGGTATAATGTTAGAAATGAAAACACGAGGTGGTTAAGTGTTCCATGGTTAAATGGGCACAAAATTTAGGATATAACATTAATTTAGACCAATGGTCAAAGATTTGGAAAACAAATATAAAAATTACCAAAGCAATTTCTTATAAAGAGAATATTTATAAAATGTTTTATAGACGGTATATTACTCCAGATAAATTAGCAAAATTCTATCCCAGTATGTCAAATGTCTGTTGGAAATGTCAAGAGAGGGTTGGTTCCTTCTTTCATATGTGGAGGACCTGTGATAAAAGTAAAAATATTAGTCTTGGGTACACGAAATGTTGCAAAAATTTTTGGAAACGAATACAGAAAACTGTAAAAAGCAGGATTCCTATCTGATTATACATGTTGGTACAATTGCCAGAATATTATATGCTAAATATTAAAGGAGAAAAGGGACACCATCAAAATAAGAAATAATAAATAAACTATTGGAAATGGCTGAGATGGACAAATTGACTTTACTTATGAAATAACAAAAAGAGGAAAAACGTGAAAGTACGTGGTCAAGATTTTACAGGCGGGCTGAAGAAAATATTAAATGAATTGTGTATACAACCAGAGTATAAAGTATAAAGAACATAATAAGAACGTTGATAGTGATACGTGCAAAACTTTAAATCAACAGTTTAAGGTGTAGAAATTTATTTGTGATTAGACAGAAAAAAATTAAGAGATACTTAATGGATAGATTCTCCTATTTTATGCCTGTGTTGTAGATTTGTTTTGTCTTGGTTTTTGTTTGTTTATTTATTTATTTGTTGTCATTATAAAATAAAAATAAATTGTTTTCCTGGGGGGGGGGATAAGAGTTGGTTCACTCAACTGGTTTTAGTAGATGAACAGGCTGGTTTTAGGGAAGGGCGGTCTACTATGGGGCATGTTCTGATTCTATCCCATTTAATAGACAAATACGTGTTCAGCAACAGTGTTTCTTTATATGCAGCCTTTGTAGACTTGAAATCTGCCTTTGACTTTGTTCCCAGAGCTAAGCTATGGGAAAAGCAAGCATTATACACCAATACAAGCATTATACACCAATACAGTGGTTAG
>NW_015184222.1:0-1218 GCF_001447785.1 Gekko japonicus
ACGAATCTCTCAAAACACCTTTCAAAGGCGGAATCCCGGGAAAGTCCAACTGGCCCATAGAGTCCAGCATCCCATTTCCAGCAATGGTTAGCCAGCGACGTCTCTCCCCATGGCTGGTATTCAGTAGCATAGTGCTCCTGAACCTGGAGGTTCTGTTCATTTAATATAAAAAATTTTTTTACTCCATCTGTATCCACCTTTCTCCTCAATGGGGCCCCCAGTCCCCTCTCCTCCATTTTATCCTCACAACAACCTGGCGAGGTAGGTTAAGCCGAGTGGCCTGAGGTCACTCAGCGAGCTTCCATGGCAGTGTGGGGCATTGAACCTGAGTTGCCCAGATCCTCGTCTGATACTTTAGCCCAGGGGTGTCAAACATAAGGCCCGGGGGCCGGAACCGGCCCATCCAGGGCTCTTATGTGGCCCTCAAGAAACAAAGGGAAGGAACAGGAGAGTGTTGGCGGGGGAGTGGGAGGAGCCACTCCGACTGTGGCTTCAGCATGGCGGAACAACCTCGTCTGCAGCAGTCAAGCAGCGTCGGAGCGTCTCCCCAGTGCTGCACCGCTGGCTCTCCAGTCCGGCCATCTGGGTTTTCCTTTGGACCCCCCTCCCACCCCACGGGGCCTTTTGCAGTGAGGTTACAAGTCAGAGCTTACCAGCTGCTGTCCTTTATACAGTTTATATCTCCGGTACCTGGCATTACGTTTCATGACGCACACGGCCCGGCCAGGCAAACTGAAGTTTATGTCAGATCCGGCCCTCGTAACAACTGAGTTCAACACCTCTGCTTTAGCGCTTCCACTTGACGCCAGCTCTTCCGTTCAGCTACAGGGGCTGGCTGCCATCGGTAGAACTGTCCTCCGGGAGTTTGTCTACCAGTCTCATCGGATCGCCCCACAGCCGGAGCTAAGCACAGCGGGGCCCTTCGTTACACGGCCGCATTTCAGCGTCGGTCCGGTTGCCCTGGGCTTTTCCTGGCCCACCTGCCTCTCTTCACTGCCCGCCGCGAAGATGGCAAAGCGTATCTCCCCCCTGCGTGCCGTTCCCTCGTCCATGCTGGAAACGCAGAGAGCGGATGGCACCTCAAAAATAGATCCCTGTTTCTAACGAACAGCTTGTTCCTGCATCCTTATGACACCTTGGCACGGCTGCTTCGTACATAGGCGAGGTGGCGGCTGTATGGTGGCTCGGGGCTGAGGCAAGACACTCCCAGAGGGGTCT
>NW_015184223.1:0-1183 GCF_001447785.1 Gekko japonicus
AGCCATGATAGAAAGGCAGACATCCAACAAGACAGGGCTCCCCAAAGTAACCCTGCAACAGGTTGGCAGGCAGGGCACGCCAGCCCCACTAGACCAGTAGAAATCAGATTTTTTTTCCATTTAAAGTGATCATGAAGTAGGTGTTGTGTTACGAGGTAGATGTTTTTGTTTCATGAGGTAGGTGTTGGGTGAGGGAGCCCACCCCCACCTGGCATAGGTGGCCATCCTCCCACCTAAGCACCAAGGGCACAACCTGCAGGCCTCATACTGTATCACCCAAAGAGGAGTAGGAATGGGGGGATACACAGGGGGACAAAAGGAGGTATGGGTCTTACCCTGTGAGATCCAGAGAGGGATAATCCAGTAGGGGGAGGTTGACCTTGAAAAAGCCAACTTGTCCACCCTAGCTGGGTCCAGGCAGGAACAGTAGGGGTTGAGATTGTTTCCCAGATGAGAGAATACCCACTCACTCTGGACACTGGAGAGAGGGTAGGAGAGGAGGCTCATGGCATTGCAAGAGAGGTTGGCCAGATGAAAGCCTTGAGTGACCAGTACTCCAGGGGATTGGTGAAGGTGGGCTCAGGGGACTCTGCAAGGTACTCCTTCACCATCACTTTTACTGAATCTTCTGCCATCGCACGCCTGGCAGCCCCACAGCTGCTGACCTCCCAGTTCACCACTGATAACCAGAAGTGAGGCTTCTCCCTGGTTGGGGTCTTGGAGGCAGACGTGTCAGGCTGCAGCTCCTCCGTATCCCCCAAGCCTCTTCCAGCCACTGTTCCCTCTGGCCACATCTGCTGACCTGTAGCCTCCATGCTTCTTTGCAGAGCTCTCACTTCCATTGCACAAGCTCTGCATCCTGGAAAACAATGCTGCCTTTTATCCCGGGGTCAAATATGCAGGCCTTCCTGTGCTCCCCTTCCTTGCAGTGGGGATGCAAACTGGTGGCAATGCCCACCCACAACCTCTCTGTCAAGGCCCTGACCTGTGGGAGAACACCTTGGCACTTGGCTGCAGTGTGCATGCCAGCACCTGGTCTTGCCCTCAATTCAGGGGAATGATTTGCCCCAAGCTGGCCATATGGGTGCAGAGCAGATCGGTGGTGTCCTGGAAGGGCTTGAGGACATGCATCATTTGGGAGAAGGTCAGCCATCTGTTGGAGCTGATGCTGAGCTCTTCTTCC
>NW_015184224.1:0-1185 GCF_001447785.1 Gekko japonicus
ATTAAGCAGTCATTGTTCAATAAGAGGGAGAAAGCTAGGAATCATTCTCCGTGGTGTTCGAGCGTCGTCAATTGGTTAAAGGCGCGAGAACTGCCCTCAGACGCGATCTGTTTAGCACTAACATAATTTTAAAGGTTGCACGTGTTAAAGTTTAAAGCTCCTGGGGATTAATTTTTTACTTAGTGATTTGTAAACTTTCAGCAGAATCAATTTTATTAAGCAGTTAATGTTCAATAAGAGGGGAAAAGTTAGGAATTGTTCTCCGTGGTGAGAGAGCGTCGCCATTTTGTTAGCGGTGCGAGAACTGCCCTCAGACGCCTGCGTTTGTGACTGTGGTATTGAGGTCGAGATCTTAAGGGCTGCTATAAATGTTTACAATTTAATAATACTGAGCACAACTATTATACTAATTGCTTGAATGTTCTTGGCAAAGTTAATATCATTAACCATTTGAGGCTATTTATCTATATTGAAAAGTGTTAAGTGTGTATTCTTGTTTGTTAACAACATGTCAGGGGGGGATGGGGGGAGGGGGGAAAGCGGGCTCAGCCAAAGTACTCCACTGGTTAAGAGCTCTGTCTTATTCGCTGGAAAAGTAACACTAGATAAGAATTTTAATATACTGCAGAAAACAAAATCTGCAGAAGGGACAGAGCCCTACCAAAAACTATATTTAGCGTTTAAGTAACTTCTTATATTTGCATTTTTACTGTTCAACTCATTTTAACAGTTTTTAAGGAAAACTTACATATAAAGGAAAAGGAAAACACAAAAATAATTACTTATACCTATTGGTGTGTTCAGTGCAATTAATTCTTACTGTTCAATTAATTCTTACTGTGCAATTAATTTTTACTGGTTAATTAATTTTTACATTATAATCAACTGGTTTTATAGTCACGTGATTGTTTTTAAGGTGTTAATAATCAATTAATTTTAACAGGAAGTGTAATAAACTTATAAATAATTGCTGCATAACTTATCTTTGGTATAATCAACTCATTTTCCAGTGATTGTTAATCCCCAATCCCTAAAATCCTAAAAATAAATCACCTATTGGTGCATAGTGTAACCAAGCTTTTATAAGAGCTTATTCCTAGTTTAGGAGTTTATCTGGCTTCAGTATCTTTATATAAATTGGCTCCTGTTGCCTTGTTTGTATCAGATCTAAAATTAGAATCTTAA
>NW_015184225.1:0-1219 GCF_001447785.1 Gekko japonicus
GTTTCAAGTGGGTAGCCATGTTGGTCTGCGGTATAAGAGCAAGATTTCAGTCCAGTTTTCCATAGACTGAAGATACACAGTCATTTTCAATGCAGCTGAGAAAAGTCTGAGAGAAGGAGAAGGAGAGAGAGCACTTTGCATTGTGTATGATATGAGTCCAGTGCTACCTTGGAGATCAACCAGATTTCCAGGGTATAAGCTTTTGCAAGTCAAAGCTCCCTTCATCAGATAAAAGCTTGTTCACTGGAAATCTTGTAGGTCTTTAAGGTGGCATTGATATCATACACAATTTAGCTCCCGGCCTCCCAGCGAAGGGGTGGCAGATTGGCGGACTAAAGCCAACAGGGCGATAGGTTTAGCTCTCACCCCTTCCACCCGGAGAGCTTATAAGAGGGCGGGTAAGCAGTTTCTGTCCTTTAGGAAGGAAGCTGGTCTGAGATAGGTTTGGCCCATACCAGTGTCCCATTTGATGCAGTATTGTGTGACACTGAGAGGTAGGGGCCTGTCAGCGCATTCCATTAGGGGCAAGCTGTCATCTCTCGCATATGCCTGCAAGGCATCTGGGTTCAAGGAGGAGATGGGCAACTTTCATATTAGGAAGATGCTCAAAGGCTGATCAAGAGAGGGTGGCAAGGTTATAGACACCAGGCAACCATTGACCCCAACAGTGCTGATGGGACTCAAGGCACAGTGGCACACACTTTGCAATGATGGATACGAGGCTGCACTGTTCCACACAGCATCATTGGTCATCTTTTTTGGGGCACTGCAGATCAGAGAGTTAGTGGCTGGCTCTCGCCAGGATGTATCTGGCCTAGCGCTCGACCAGCGTGATATTCACATGCTGAATTCCAAAGTCTGGATCATGCTTTGCTGGTCAAAGACCGATCAACTTGGCAAGGATTCTGCTATAGAGCTGGGCCGTTGTTCTGAGGCGGAGTTATGCTCAGTGCTGGCTTTACGGCAATATTTAGCCATACGGGGCAGGGAAGTAGGCTATCTTTTTCGGCATAGGGATGGTACCCCCCTCACTAAATTTCAATTTTGGGCCCTAACACAGAAAGCACTGGTCCGGTTGGGATTAGGCGGGTTCTGCTTCGGAACCCACTCCTTCCAGATTGGGGCAGCAACAATGGCGGCAGCCATGGGGTATTCCAATAGGGAGATTCAGCAGATAGGTCACTGTTACAAGGGATATGTGTGGGATTGCTAAATTTAA
>NW_015184226.1:0-1185 GCF_001447785.1 Gekko japonicus
CTTTGTGGGAAACTTTTCATTCTATCATTCGTTCCCAATCCAAGTTGTGTGCAGTGTACCATGGGTTACCAAATGGTCCTAATGTTAAAGAACCACCTACCAAAACTCCCAAACGCCTGGGGCCTTTTACACAAGATCCTTTTCCCCCAAGAACGTCGCACCAAACAGACCCTCTTTCTTTCACCTCCCTACTGTTATTGATGAAGCCTTCAGAGGGAAACAGCCAGCTTTGCATCTGGAACAAGGGGCATCTCAGGACCATGCCCCCTCCAGCTTTCAAATAGGGCTGCCAAATCAGGGTTAGGAAATTTCTGGAGATCTGAAGGCAGAGCCGGAGATGGGGCAGAGTTTGAGGAGAGGAGGGAGCTCAGGAGGGATTTGATGCTGTAGAGCCCACCCTCTGTGGCTACTGTTGTCAGTAGATCAGTTCCAGGAAATCTCCAGGCCCCACCTCCAGGCCCCACAGTGGGAGGACAGGAAACAGCCAGGGACCCAGAGCCGGATTTAGATGAAGAGAGGCCCTAGGCTACTCCACTTGTGAGGCGCCTCCCAATCCCCCACCCTCACGACTAGAAGAAAATGGAAGAGTGTTATAAACAAAACTGAGTGAAGCCAAGGATGATGACGGGTATCTGAAATTCTGCAATTCACAATTTCTCCTCCAAAGGACATAAGATGTTATTGTTAAATACCATAGTGATTGAAAAAAAATGCATACATCTTAAAATTAACACTGAAAAACTTTTGCAGTAACTGAACTTTGTAAACCTTTTGTGGGATAAACATTAATTTTTAGGGAAATGAAGCTGTAATGTTATTCTAAAAACAAACTTGAGTTTACAAATTATATTGCCTGAGAAGTATAAATAATATGATCATGATTACCTGATAGTTTGGCACTTTTAGAATCTACTTTATGTTGTCATTAAACAGTCAGTTTTAAAATACATATTAAGAAGTAAACTACAACCACACTAAGACTAAAAATGTTTTTTTCTAGCCTTCCTCATGGCAAAATCATCCAAGACTTCATCAAAATGTGTTTAAGTTTGTCACTTTCAATGTACAGAATGCTCAGTGCAGACAACATCTCTTGAGACATTGTGGCCCTTAATTCATTTTTATTTCTTTTGAGTCTTGAAAAACACTTCTCTCCCAGTTAGTGGCCATAAAGCTAAGAAATAG
>NW_015184227.1:0-1191 GCF_001447785.1 Gekko japonicus
GGGGGATGAAGAGGTTAAGAGAAGGGAAGCTACTCCAGAAAATACAGAGTCCAGTTCCAAAATGAGAAGTCTAGAACAATGATAAAATGTAATGGAAGAGCAAAGGCTTTCTAAACAAAGCCATCAGAGGAGACCAGGGATTTCCAGTTTCCCCAAGTAACGGCAAGGAGACAGCCAATGACGGTGGAAGCTGGCGTATGTAAAGTTAACTTAAGGGATGTTCCACACAATGTGGAATTAAAAGTGTGGAGCTCATTATCACAGGAAATGGTCTAGGCCAGGAATCTAAGAGTGCGCAAAGATGCACTGGGCTTCCGTACTAGTGCTAAATGTTCAGAATCATTGTGGCAAGAAATGTTCCATTTTTACAAAGAGCATCCAAAGAAAACCCTGAGTTTGCACATGGGCCGTATTTTGCTTGTCTGCTGCCAGCTCCCATTGTCCACACCAACTCTCACTTCAGCTCTCACTTCAGACTCTGTATAAGTGACAAACTCAGGCTCTGGTCACACGGACCTCTTACCGTGGTAGTTTTCCCGCAGTTCTTCAATCCGCGACATTTTATATCGCTTTTAGGTGGTCAGACGGTCCCTCTGTCTTCCGCTTCACTCGCGCGAAGTACTGTTCACACCGCGCCGCCGTCCCCACGGTGGCACGGTTTTTTAAAAAAAACCTGTGCATGCGCTTGCCTTCCCATGCGCATGGGCGAATTATGGCTTGATCTCCCTCCACCAAGCTTCCGTCTGTGAACTGCCCGATGGATTCCTCGACCCTCTGCTCACCCCACAAAGCTAGCAGGTCCAAGATCTCCTCTCTCTTCCATGATACACCTCTGACTCCTGCTCCCGCCATCTTGCAGTCCCTTCTCGGAAATGTTAAAACAGGAAATTTACCTGGAAAGCTGGAACTACACCTGTCCTCGCGGAGGACCTAGGGACTACTTTTTTCAAGCACCGGTGTGCATGAAACAAGAACCATTGGCGTTACCAAACTGTCAATACACGTGGTCGAAGACGTAAAAGAAAATGAGAAAGAAAATGGGGTTAAACATGCGCTTGGGCATACATACAAACTAAAAAGGCCAAAATAAAAGCTAGCGCCTGTTTGCACATGCGCATAACTTAAACCGGAAATACACGCACACACAAAAGAAGTAACCATGGTCACGGTGGGTTGCTGTCCAGATACCAA
>NW_015184228.1:0-1244 GCF_001447785.1 Gekko japonicus
CACGCTGGGGGCGTGGGCCTGATCCGGCCTTTTTGGGGTGGTGTTCCCCCCGGCAGCCGAATCCCCGCCAGCGGATTGGGGGCAGTTTCGGCGGGGGCTTGGCAAACCTAGGCTGAGAGTAGGGAATGTTGCTTCTTTGTTGTTGTTGTTCAGTCACAGTCAAGTGGGACTCTTCGCGACCCCATGGACCACATCACGCCAGGCCCTCCTGTCTTCCGCCATCCTCTGAAGTTTGCTCAATTTCATGTTCGTTGCATCTATGACACTGTCTAACCATCTCATCCTTTGCCGTCCCCGTCTTCTTTGACCTTCAATCTTTCCCAGCATCAGGGTCTTCTCCAGGGAGGGCTCCCTTCTCATTTGTAGTTCTTTGTCGTTCCTATTAAATGCCAAACTTTTCAGAATTCCCCCCCCAAAAAAAAAACACACCCTATTTCAGTCTCAAAAAGCTTCTTTTCATTCTTCCGCAGGGGCAGATGTTGTAAAACTGTAAATTTAAAAAAAGCTCTCAGGATAAACATATTGTCAGCCAGGAGGGCCCCGCAGGATTGCTTTCCAAAAACCAGGCACCCAAAGGGTGACTTTCCACTGTGGGGTTCGGAGGGTTCAAAGAAGACACATAGACAAACGGCTGCTGGAAAACTCTGTCTCTCGCCAGGCTTGAGCCAGATATATTTATTCAAAATCATTCCCCTGGCTCCCTCCTTTACAGGAATACGTTTATCGCATGGAATGTGTTGACTCTCTGAACCTTGCAGCTCTTTATCTCTTGTCACCCTGCCAAGGTAGCTTCTCACGGTGAAGCAGCAGATGTTTCTGTCTTGCCAATTAGCCCATTACCTACGGTTCCCAACCTTTTCCAGGAGATCAGGCAGGAGACCAGTGCCCTCATGCGGGTTTGCCATGCAGTCAGCACACGCCCCCTACATTCCACTGGACGGAGGCTCTTTCTGAGGGGAGCCGTCTGGGTCTTCAGTAGAACAGCTGGATGTGAGGCCAGATTCCTGGTTGGGCTCTAAGGTGCAGCTAGACTCACATCTGGCTGCTCTGCAGCTGCTTCCACAAAGATGGGTTTCTGGAGCATCCACATGACCTCACCCCCAAATTGTTGACCTTCTGTGCTGCCCCCCATCCCATTGGGCTGCACTGTTTTCCTAATGTGGGAAAGCACCTCTGCTTACTATGTGGGGAATAAAATGCACATGTTTGCAGGTTTTGCCCACTTTGGGGGCATTTTCCTTGCC
>NW_015184229.1:0-1218 GCF_001447785.1 Gekko japonicus
TACATACACCTCTTCCTGCAAAGACTCACTCGTATTGGCTTTTTTGTCTCCGTACAATGCAGGATGGTTCATGGGTGGGGTTAATTCATGCCCATGAAGAAACATTGGAGGGACTCCTGGAAGGAAGCTGAGGAGAGGTTGACGGGCCTGGTCAGTGGACTTTGGTGCAATCCATGGGCCAGTCAGGAGCGCAGAACAGTGTCCCAGATGGGGACGTGGTCTGCTGCTCTTTTTCCTTTTGCTTGAGGAGCAGCTCCTGTCAGGAAGGACAAGAGTCCTTCCGTGACAAGGACACACTGGTGAGAAGGGGAGAAATGTCGGCTTGGCTTTGTTCTTTGGAGCTGGGTGCTTTTGCTAGCTGCTGCTCATGCAGCCTCTGCTGCAATTTATTGTTGGTTTGTTAAGGTTGGGTCAGTCAGTGCATTCAATTGCATATGGGCAACCTGTATGTATAAAAGCACAGTTTGAATATGATTTGTTTTCACTTTTTATTTATTTTGTAAATTTGTAGTAAACGATCCATCCCATGAACCCCAACTGGCACACCTGCCATTGCTCTTGAATGTACATGAATGGACAGGATGGACAAAAGGAAATACTTCTTTACACAGAGAGTGATTAACGTGTGGAATTCACTGCCAGAGGATGTAGCAATGGCCAGAGGAACAAACAGCTTTATAAAGGGATTTGATTCCTGGAGGCTAAGTCTATCTGTGGCTACTAGCCATTGGTGACTGAGGGGAACCTCCACATTCAGAGGCACTGGGCCTTTGAGTCCCAGAGCCAGGAGGCAACCTCAGGAGAAGGCCTCGGCCTCTATGCCCTGTTGTTGGCCCTTCGGAGGAACTGGTTAGCCACCGTGTGAGACAGGATGCTGGACTAGGTGGATTGCCGGTCTGATCCAGCAGGGCTCTTCTTATGTTCTTAAATGCAGTACAGGTGCCTAGCCAGCAGAGGGTGTCAGGTTCCCTTCAAGAGGCCAAAATACAACCCCGACCTGTTGGAGGTGTGTCTGTGGAAAGAAAGAGAAGCGACTGTACTAGACTATTACATCAACATTAGGGTTACCACCAGATGTCTTCTTTTTAGAGGGTATGACCTCTTTTTTTTGGTGGCCATCCTCTTTTGGGCTGTTTTTTAAAAAGCTGATGAGAAGGTCCTCTTTTTGGGTTGGCAGGTTAGTAATATTCCTTGTTGTTGTTCAGTCACACAATCGAG
>NW_015184230.1:0-1198 GCF_001447785.1 Gekko japonicus
GATTTCCCCTTCTATTTGCCAATCCCTGGGCCTTATTCCGGAGCAAAGCAGTGTCACCCAAGTTTGCCTCAGAATACATGAGCAGGGTACGATCCCTTTACAGAAGAGTAGCCCCATTGGCTTCAGTATACCTACTCTGGTGTAAAACAAGAAGTGGGGACAGGATTCAGGGCATTCAAAGTAGCCAGAATATTGCTGTCTCCTTCCCCCTGCCTTCTGCCACTGAGGTTTATGATTAGTATTGTATCTTCTTCAGTGTCTCTCCGCATTGTTGTGGTAAACATCTCAAGAGCCACTTTTTAAGGAACTGGAGTTGTAGAATCCCCCCCACCCCCCAAGATCGCCTTGAAGATTGACTCTGAGTCAGCTTCCTGTATAAGCAGAGCTGTGGGAGCTGGTGTCAGGCCTTCTAATGGGACTGAGTGTTTCTTTGTTTCAGTGCAGGCGCCTTCCAGCTCTGAAAAGTTCCAGCCCTGGCATGCAAATACTTTTAAAAGTTTGCCGCCCAAACCCACCCTTTCTGGGCAGGTTTTGGATGGCAGTCCACAAGGTTGGGGAAATGTTCAGATTCTAAGCAAGAGGCTATCTTGTGAATGAATTCAGCAATTGGGAGGGGGGGAGTATGGACAAAACTAGTTTAGGAAAGACCAGGACAGCACAGGGATGTTAATGAAATTTTCTGGACACAAGAACAAAACTGGTAACATCGGGGAATGAAAATGAAACATTAAGGCAACCCGGAAAACGGCTCAGTCTCATAAGAATAGCCTGAGGAGAACCTTGACCTCACCTTCTCATAGCTATCTCCTAACATGGCTGCCAAAGCAAATTTTGCCATGATGGAATCAGGGCAAATAGCACACATCTAGGTAGGAAGGGGATCCTTAGTAACACTTTTCTACATCCATAGCTAAAGATAAAATGGAGGTGGGATCATTTCTTTCTCCAAGGCAGGGCCAAAAAGACACGGTAATAATGCAATTATTAATATCCCTCTGTGAAGACAAACCATAATTCTCTTGTTCCATTACTTTACCTCAGATAGTTTCAGAGGGAAGCCATGTTGGCCTGCAGTATAGCAGCTAGGTTTGAGTCCAGCGGCACCTTAGAGACCAACGAGGTTTTGGGCAGAAGATTTTGAGAGTCAATGCTCCCTTCGTCAGATACCAATGAAGTAGGGATCCCAAGTCCCCCCGGG
>NW_015184231.1:0-788 GCF_001447785.1 Gekko japonicus
ATGAAGGTAAGAGAATGCTGAAGTTAGGCAGAACAGACTGAAAAATTATTTTAAGATAGCTTCTGCCTGACAGCTACAAACTGGCAAGATCACCCATTTGAATTGGTTTTCTACATGCTAACTATGACTGGAAGGCTCTTGTGGTGTAAGGTAAGGCTTCTACTGTGCCATTCTCACAGAAATACTTTCCACACTCCAAGCATTTACACGGCTTCTCCACTATGTAACTCTTTTAATTGTTAGTTAGGTTGCCATTTGGAGAAAAGCACTCTCAGCACTTCAAGCATTTATATGGCCTCTCTCCTCGTGGGAATCTTTTGATATGCATTCAGGTGGCCATTCCGAGAGAAGCACTTTCCACACTCCAAGCATTTATACGGCTTTTCACTTATATGAATCTTTTGATGTGCAGCTAGGCTGCTAGCATGAGAGAAGCACTTCCCACATTCCAAGCATTTATATGGCTTCTCCCCTGTGTGAAAGTTATGATGTTCACTTAGGCTGCTACTCTGAGAGAAGCACTTTCCACACTCAAAGCATTTATACTGCTTTTCCCCTGTATGAATCTTTTGATGTGCAGTTAGGCTGCTATTATGAAAGAAGCACTTTCCACACTCCAAGCATTTATATGGCTTCTCCCCTGTGTGAACCTCCTGGTGTCTAGTTAGGTGGGCATTCTGTAAAAAGCATTCTCCACACTCCAAGCACTTGTACAGCTTCTTCCCTGTGTGAATCTTTTGATGTTTGGTTAGGCTGCTGTGCTGAGAGAAGCACTTTCCACACTCTGA
>NW_015184232.1:0-1192 GCF_001447785.1 Gekko japonicus
CCACGGGCACCATGTTGGGGAACCCTGTTATAAAACTGCTCTTCCGTGCAGGAAGCTTCCTTGGCTTAGTTCAGCCGACTGAGCTCTGTTGGCTCCCTCCAATCACGAAGCAAGGTTGAGGTCACCGTCACGGCTCCAGCACTTCCTGGCGGCCCTCCGGAGTGCCCCTCTCTCCCGTCATGAGGATGATTCCGCATAGCAAGGACCAACGGTTGTCGGCCAACATCCTGTCTCACACAATACACCTGGAGAACCAACAAGGGGGGACCCCCCTCCAGCCCCCGTTGATGCTAACTAGCAACGAGTGTTCAGAAGTTTTCTGCCTCTGAACCTGGAGGTTCCATTCAGTCATTGTGCCTAATAGCTCCCCATGAAGCACCGCCCCCCCCCCCCCGGGCCCTTTCTCTCTCCCCCCTTACACACCCATCTGCTCTCATCCATCGCTCTGTCTGGTGGCAGTGAATCCTACAAGTCAATTCTGTTTTGTATGAAGAAGGGACCGTACCCTTTGGTCTATCCTCGCGTGTACTGCCCGTCAGCTTCATCGCGTGCCCCCAAGTTCTAGTTCTGCGGGCAGGAAAGCGCTCTCTCCGGGTTTCCCTTTTCCAGGTTTATTCTTTATTTAATTCAGTTTATACCCCACCCTCCCCGCCAACGCAGGCTCAGGGCTGCTTACATAAAAGTGCATATAGAAATACAATTAAAATCTTTTATAAAGCACCCTAGCAATTAAACTAATTAGTTGTCCTAAAGTGCTGGAGCAAAAGCCAGGTAAAGTGCGAGAGCAGAGGTGACAGTCATGATGGTATTAGTTGCCCTAAAGTGCTGGAGCAAAAGCTAGGTAAAGTGCGAAAGCAGAGGTGACAGTCATGATGGTATTAGTTGTCCTAAAGTGCTGGAGCAAAAGCTAGGTAAAGTGCGAGAGCAGAGGTTTCAGTCATGATGGTATTAGTTGTCCTAAAGTGCTGGAGCAAGTTCAGTCATTATGGTATTAGTTGTCCTAAAGTGCTGGAGCAGGTTCAGTCATGATAGTATTAGTTGTCCTAAAGTGCTAGAGCAAAAGCCAGGTAAAGTGCAAGAGCAGAGGTGACAGTCATGATGGTATTCTTACACCAGCCCAGTTGATCCGTTTGTATGCACGGTGGGCACAGGCTGTAAGTTGCAGGTCAGGGCACAGGGTCACTCCTCAGGT
>NW_015184233.1:0-1202 GCF_001447785.1 Gekko japonicus
ATGTGAAATGGAACTCTTTAACCTCTTTCAGTCATTTATACAGTGAACGTGCTCTAACATATAAGAAACATTTACTTCAAGCCTATTTTTCAAGTTTAGAGATAGAGGTTGTCAGTTAACATAGCCATTCTCTGGAATGTGTGGGGAGGAATCCTCCTGGCCTCTGCCTGGTACACTAACAAAGTCTACTTTCTGGGTTTTATCTGCTTTTGCTTTTCTGACCTTGGATGTGCCAGCTGCTACCGACTCGCTGGGAACAAATGGTTTCTACTTTGCCCGCTCTCTTTTTCCCCCCGTGCGTGGACATTGCTTATTGGCCTTTGCTTGTGGGGGGTTGGTGTTTTGAACCTAGTATAATTCAGGGTGCCTTGATGCTTTGGGCCATTCCTGACACAAGACGTTCACGTGTCATAGTTATGAACTACCAATACACAGAATTCTTCTTATGAAGCACTGTGTGGTGTGATCTGACTATCGAATCCTGACAGGGGTGTGCACTTGAGAAATTCAATTCAGTATCAGTTTCAGAAAGGACTGGGTTATTGTTTTTGTTCTGTGCCAGGAGTTTATTTATCATACTGGAAAATCACATTGGGGGAAAACTCATTAATATTGGATCAGATGTCTGCCCATTATTTTGTATTGGGGAAATAAGGGGGGGGGGGTGGTGGCAGGCTTTCTGGAGCAGCTGGGTGTTGTTGTTGTTGTTTTTAACCAAATGACACCATCATTTAAACAAATTAGTCTGCTACCCTTCTAAAGACTCATACATTTCAAATGAATGGGACAAAGGGGTCCAATTTTATAGCTTCCTGAAGAAGGGACCCATAGCCATCTCTCTCCATTGTTCTCAATGGGGAAAAATGGAAGGGAAATGGTTGGCTTTCCAGAACAGCATTTTTGTTTCACCAAATGGCACCACATTTCAGCAAAATTGTCCAATTTTATGTCCTTCCCTTTAAAAGGTAAAGGTTCCCCCCTGCCATTCTTCTGCCCGTATAGGGGGAAATGATTTCTGGAGCAGTTATTTTTTAACAAAATGGACCCCCAAAAACACACACACAACAAATGAACAACAATGAAAATAAGGATATTAATAACAGCTAAGCAACTTTCCCTTCCCCTGCTCCATAAAATACAAGTGTGTAGCTACTAGTAATACTCAAAACAAAGCAAACCAGCCATTAGATCTGACAAATAGA
>NW_015184234.1:0-1190 GCF_001447785.1 Gekko japonicus
TAAAATTATATACAAAATTTCTATGAGGTAATTCATGTTTTATTATAAAATAAGATGGATAAGACAAGTTGACAAGTTAAGCTACTATCTCCTATATTAACTGTTTATACACATGTATTTTAATCAAGAATCGTCCTTAATATCTGCAAAATTGCCCTCTGTATTGGGTTTCTGTAATCATATCTTTTATTCCTCTCCTCCTATTTCTTTTCTTTATTCTGTGTTCCCTTAAAAAGTTAAAATAAAATTTATTTTTTTTAAAAAAAAGATTTTTTGAACAAGACCTTTTGGACTAATCTTCTGCACATACACCTGGGAATAGCTCTCACAAAGTCAGTGGGCTTTTTTGGGTTTTTTTTCTGATTAGATATGCACAGGATGGGACTAAATGTTACACAGTGTGCATAATTTGGCACAGCAGAAAACATAAAATAATTTATTTGTTTAGAACATTTCCATGCCATCTTTCCACCCAAATATGGTCCCCAAGGCAGCAAACATTAAAACAGCATTTAAAATTAAGTATCTCTGTTTATATATAATTGAATTTTCATCCCCCAACATTCTCTGCGTGCCAAAATAGGTTGGCCGCGTGAACTGACCATCAGAAGCTGTGCCTGGTGCCACCCACAGAGCCAAAACTCCAATCCCAACACTCCCTTTACCTCAACGGTAGCCAAGCGATCATTCAGCCATTAGGAGAAGATCAGCAGAGGAGCAGCCTTGCCATCTGCTTGCCGAACCTATGTCCTTGCAGCAGGTAGGGTCTGTCTTCCAAAACCCCCAGCTGTCTTCTTACGCGACTGGTAGGGGGAGGCCAAGCCCCCCTGCGCCGCCTTCAACACCTCCAAGCCCCCCCATGCTGCTTCTCCCACCCACCTGGTGAGCCGGACTGATGGGAGAAGCCTTCCAAGGCCCCCACCACGCCTTCTCCCACCCTCCATGTCCCCCACACACTGCTTTTCCCGCCCGCCTGGCAAGCCGGATGGTCGGGAGAAGCCCTAAAATGTTTCCCCCATGCCGCTTCCCCCACCCGTCTGGCGAGCCAAATGGGTGGGAGAAGCCCTCCAAATCCCCCGCACCACTTCTCCCACCCGCCTGGTAAGCCGGACAGGAAGGAGAAGCCCTCCAAGTCCCCCCTGTGCCGCTTCTCCCGCCTGCCTGGCAAGCTGGACAGGAGGGAGAAGCCC
>NW_015184235.1:0-1198 GCF_001447785.1 Gekko japonicus
TGATTTTATCTGAATTGTATTCGAATTTGTAAATATTTTTAATGTTTCAAATTTTTTTAGTGTTTTATAACATACACTGCCACAAGATATATTCTTTGATTCTGATAGCTGTTATATTAACTGTATTTGCTGTGTTATGGTCTTTGACCGCAATAAACACAAACAAACAGCTTAGAGGGAATACTTCTTCCTCCCTCCCTCCTCCCAAAGTGACAGAAAAAGGCGGTATATATATGTTTGTGTGTGTGTGTTTGTGTGTGTGTGATCCAATCTAACATAGCCGATCCTGCCTTATTACAAATCTTTTATCACAGCGGTTTACGACTGCAGAATTAAGCACTTGCCATTAAAGTATTCATAAACGCACTTGGCTTTTATATTCTGATCTCCCTCTTGGGTCATCTGCGGAAGAAATAATGTGCTGGCTCAGTTACTTCTACGCGGGAGCCTCTCGGAATGGCCTCTTCCCATCTATTACCCTCTTAAAGACTGAAACCGCCAGCTGTACCTTCGCCAGAAGCCAGGCCCGGGAGCGGTTCGGGAGGCGAGGCCCCCTTCTTGTTCTCCTCCAGCGTCTGAACCAAAGACTTGAGCAGCGGGATCAGTTTGCGGTTAATGACCTCCCAACTTCCGCGGGGAGCGCTGGCCACGTTGTAAAACCTCGTGCTCTGATAGTTCACAAAACACTGAGTCGATCCAGAAAGGAGATCCTGAGACAGGGAAGAGAAGGAGCTTTTAGCATACCTGCTGCTGCACGGGTCCTCCAGTGGTACGCGGGGCAATCTCTTGAAGTGGAGATACCAGCTGTCATGATCTGAGCTGTGCAAGTGAAGGCCTAGCAGGCCCAGGAAGCCTGACTAGCAGTGGGTGGAGGCCAGGCCTACAACTCCCAGAAGCCCCTGAGAGGTTTTGGTGCCAATTTTAGCCCATCACAGGGAAAGGGGACTTATAACAAAAGAGCTAGTACAGAAGAAGAGCTCTTCCTTCTTCCAAGAGAGCAGGGCCAGAAGGAGGGAAGAGACCCTCAGCCTGAGAGGAAGGGTGAACAGACTGAAGCCCAACTGAGACAGTGGACTAGGGACCATGAGTCTAGTCGCGTTAGGGCATTTGGTTTATTTTGTCTTCACCCACTTATTGCTATTGTTCTTGCACTTTGTTGTTTCCTATAATTGACTGACCTCCTGTAAAAATAAACCTT
>NW_015184236.1:0-1430 GCF_001447785.1 Gekko japonicus
GCAAGGGAACCTTTACCTTTTACTTATAGTCCAACTCACGCAACCATACATGACTACTAGGAATACCATTGCTTTGACCATGCGGACTTTTGTTGGCAGGGTGATGACTCTACTTTTTATCATGCTAGGTTCGCCTTCGCTTTCCTCCCAAGGAGCAGGCGTCTTTTAATTTCATGGCTGCTGTCGCAGTCTGTGGTGATCTGGGATCCCAGGAATGTGAAGTCTGTCACTACTTCCATGACTTCCCCTTCTATTTGCCAAGGAGTGATGGGGCCGGATGCCATGATCTTAGTTTTATTTTGATGTTGAGCTTCAAGCCCACTTTTGCGCTCTCCTCTTTTACTCTGAGCAAGAGGCTCTTTAGGTCCTCTTCACTTTCTGCCATTAGAGGGGTATCATCTGCATATCTGAGGTTGTTGATGTTTTCCCTGGCAATCTTAATTCCGGCTTCTGGGCCTCCATTGGTGGCAATGCAGTGACATCACTTCCAGTGCACATTGTAAGGGACGTCACTGTGGGACCAGTGATGCAGGGATGCTCTGCCATGGTAAAAGTCATTTCTGCCAGAGAGGTTTTGCCCAAATAGCAGAACATCCCTACATTGCCAGTGACATGATGACGTCACTTCTGGTACACACTGAAAGTAACATTGCCACGCTGCTGGTGACGTAGGCCAGGGTCTGTTTGGTGTCGTGGTTAAGTGTGCGGACTCTAATCTGGGAGAACCGGGTTTGATTCCCCACTCCTTCACCAGCAGCTGCTGGGTGACCTTGGGCAAGCCATCGTTTTGTCAGAGCTGTTCTCTCAGGAGCAGTCCTCGAAAGAACTCTCTCAGCCCCACCTACCTCACTGGGTGTCTGTTGTGGGGAGGGGAAGGGCAAGCAGTTTGTAAGCCACTCTGAGGTGAAGGGTGGGGTATAAATTCAATCTCCTCCTTCTCCTCCTCCTCCTCCTTTTCTTCCTCTTCCTTCCAGTGATCAGCACTGGTGGGGAAGGACCTAGGAATGGAGGATCCCCCCCCCACCCATGTAAGGGGCCTGACAACCCTATTTTCAAGAGGGTAGTCGTAGTGAGATTCAGTAGAACAGCTCAATTCAAGTCTAGTAGCCCTTTAGGTCCCTCTTGGCAACCAGCGGGGGATGGAGGGAGGCGTGTCTTGGAAGTGATGTCCTCCCATTGTGACATCACAACTACACTCTGTTACCTGGGCAAGAAATCTATGGTAAAAATGGCCTCTATCATAGAATTTTTTGCCCAAATACCAGAGCGTCGGGGTATAAGCTTTTGAGAGTCAATGCTCCCTTCATCAGATGAAAGCTTATAGGTCAAAAATCTTGTTGGTCTTTAAGGTACCACTGGGCGTGCATCTAGCACTGCTACCTCCACGTCACCTATCTTCGGTCTTGAGGAGGAGGAGGAGGAGGAGAAGA
>NW_015184237.1:0-1127 GCF_001447785.1 Gekko japonicus
TTGGATTGCACTGTGTAAGCTGCCTTGCATCTAGTGTGGGGTGCAAGAGAGTAATGATTTCCAGATATTTCAGAGCTGGCTTTCCCCCAACAATTCACGTGTGTGTGTGTGTGTGGGGGGGTGTTATTCCCCAGTGGAGGGAAGAACTATAATTCATGCCTGCTGCCAGTAATATTAATTATTTTTTTTAATAAATAAACACAGACATTTTACTTTTTTACAAAAATCTTGTCTCTAAGGTGCTGCTGGACTCAATTCTAGCTGTTCTACTCCAGGCCAACGCGGATACCCTTTAAAATTGTGTGTATCTTATATTGAATTCAAAACCTGGCTCCTACTGTGCAGATAAAAAAATCCACACAGGGGGGCCAAGTAAAGACCAAGGAGATGTTTCTGCACACTTGCACAAATTTTGTGAAGTTCACAAAAATCAGGGCAGGAAAAACAAAATAAACATAAAATAGCTTGTGTTGAGATCTCACAAGGCTATTTCATGAGATCTCAGTGGCCATTTTGGATCGCCTAGGCATCACAAGTCTCACCTAGGCACTAGTCTCACAAAATTCTAGTGGTCATTTTCTGCACTATGAAGCAGAAAGAAAGGTCCAGAGTGTGGAGAGGAGTGGGCAAGCGGGGAGAAGGAGCATAGAGGAGTCTTGCAGGTCCCTCTCTTGCGTGTGTATGTTATGTGTGTATATGTCATATCAATATACATAATTCTCAGTATGGCCAAATCTGTGTCTACAAATCTGAGGAAAGCCCCAGGTCTGCAGAAAAATCTAAAGTCTATAAAAACCTGCGGTTAACCCCACCTCCAAAATTATGACTGCCCATAGCTTTAAGAAATGTATTCCGTCAGTGCACATCACTTGGCAACTACAACAGTATTGCCAGCCTTCGAACTCTGGTTTCTCTCAGTAAAGGCAAGGGGAGGGGAGGGCCATTTCCAGGAATGTTTTGGCCTTTGGGGGCAGACTTATTGGGGCCAGGCCTACTAGCAACCACCAGGCAACTTGCTGCCATGCAACTTCCATGACTCACCCAGGTCTGACTGCTTGCTACTTGTCAACAGCAGCCACCCTACTTTTGCATCTCCATTAATGATTAGAGATCCAGGTTTGGATATG
>NW_015184238.1:0-1202 GCF_001447785.1 Gekko japonicus
GCTGGGAAGGCCAGTAAGCTGGAAGGCCCTCCATGCGGTTGCTCCTCTTGTCCAGCTGTGGCTTCTTCTCAGCAAGTCTGCTGTCTGCTCAGGTCTGTTTTTGGTGCACAGCTTGCTGCACCATGCCGTGAGAGTGTGCGCCTCTCAAAAACTGATAAAAATGTTTTTAAGAAAGTATTTTGGGGCAAATTCTTGTGGGGCTGTGCCTTTAAGGAAGGGGGCAGAGCCCCAAATAGCCTCCCCCCCATAGCTACGGGCCTGTACAAAGGAGGGAGCAGCACAGTGTAAGCAGAAGCACTCTTTCTTCTCAACCAAAAAAAAGAGCTTCTGCTAGGACTGCAGATTGAGTGTGTGCAAGAGGCTGAATATTTGGAAGTTCTCCGTTAAAGAAAACTCATTACACTTCTCAAAACACACCGGGGATATATTTTTCAGTGCCAACCCAAGCAGGTCTATCCCATGGTCCTTACTCCCAGGAAACTGGCTTTAGGGTGGCCCTGTTACACCACCATCCTAAGCCAAGTTACACATTCAGTGCTTGGGACTGCACTGTGAGTGTGCTGGTTTTGTACAGGTAAAAAGGTTTTGTTGTTGTTGTTTTTTAGTAGGGCCCTTCAAGCAACTACTACTTTGTATTTTAAGTTTGTGTGAATTAGACTACTAAAGGTAATAGTATCACAAACTACATGTGTGTTCCAAGAAGATTAATACAAAAGTGGTTGAATACCAATTTATCCTTCATGCAAACTCTAGTAAAGCTTGTGGGCATGACATTAGTATTATTGATTCTCTCTCTCTCTCTCTCTGTTAGAGGGAGCCATCTTTTCAAGTGACACACTATTCTCCTCAGGTGGGTTCCACTGGTACTTTTAACTTCAGAAATGGGCAAATACCCTCCAGAAAGATTCATAATGAACTCATCCTTTCTGAGTTTTTCCAGAAAGCATCTGGGGAATTCTATGGGTTTTTTAAAAAAAGTTCTCTGAAACATTTTTTAAAAAAAAGGTCTATTCCAAATGCTTCCCATCAGTACTCTACTATTCTGGGCCTTACTGCCGTTCTTAGGGATCTTTGCAGTGGGCGTTTCCTGTTGGTAAGGCTTTGGGGCCTACAGGAGCCCCAAGAAGCAGCTCCGCCTTCTGTGCCCTGTTTTTCATCAGCGCTGCTTGAAGGTAAGTTTTGAAGAAAGAGCTGTAGTAGAG
>NW_015184239.1:0-1175 GCF_001447785.1 Gekko japonicus
GGCTGTAAAGAGATAAGAATCCGGGCGGGTTAAAGATCGCGAGACAGGAGAATAGGAGAGTAACATCAAAATACTTCCGGAGGGACTTGTGAGTGGAGAGACAACTTGAGCACTAGAGCGTACGACGGAGGACCAACGAATAACCGGAAGAAGATCGGAGGAAAGAAGAAGACACAAAGGGACAGAATATTCTGTCGGACAGGAAGTAGGAAGGTAAAGAAGAGCCTACTCTAGCCGGAAAATCACAGAGAAATAGCGCCCGCCATTTTGTGGAGGACTGAACTTTAAAAGTTAATTTTAAGGCTGGATTTTAACAGAAAAAGTGTGAAAACTTGGAGATTCGGACAAGCGCATACAGAAGACTTGGAATATATGAACAAACTTTGATTAGATTTGAACTAACAAAGATTTAAAAACGGATCTAAGAGGCAGACAGAGGGCAGCTTCAACATCAAGTCCGAAAATGGCTGGCAAAGAAAAAAGGGAGTGGCAAGCGGCAATTGATGCCATGGAAAAAAGAATGATGGAAGCTATCCAAGGTTTGGGGAAGCAGTTGGAACTTCAGATGGAAAAGCAGTTGGAAAAGCAGATGGAACAACTGGAAGAAGTCCAAGAAAAAAACATGGTTAAAATGAAAGAATTAGTGGTCACAGAGGTGGCAGAGGTCAAGAAAGAAGTAGCAGATATCAAAAAAGAATTTCAAGGTTTAGCGACAAAATCAACAGAAATGGAGCAAAAGTCACAAGAAATAGACAAAAAAATGGAAACAGTGATACAAGAAAACCGCAGATTGGATTCAATGATGGAGTTTAGAGTCATGCAAACCCATCTGAGGCTGAGAGGTATTGAGGAAAAATCAGAGGAAGATATTCGTTCGATAGTGATTACAGCCTTGACAGAGTTCCTAGAAGAAGAGGAAGGAGTGCTGGATTCTAGTTTTGACTTAATTTATAGAGTTAATTCAGCATATGCGCAGAAGAAGAGTTTGCCCAGGGATGTGATTGTGCAGTTGACTACAAGAAAGATGAAAGAAGATATTTTTAAGAAACAGTTTGTACAATCACTGGAGATTGATGGAAAAAAGATAATAATAATGTGGAAACTCCCAAGAATGATCATTCAGGACAGGAAGAAGTACTAGAAGCTGGCTGACAAGCTGAAACAACTCAACATCA
>NW_015184240.1:0-1273 GCF_001447785.1 Gekko japonicus
TTGATTGTCAAAGATCAAGGCATGAATGGGGGAAAAAAATACTGTTTGACAGTCTCGGCTACACATGGACTTGGAGCTGTTTCATAATCCAGCAAGCCCCACGCGATGGATAATTTGGAATTTCTCATCTCTGCTCCTAAGATGCAAACTTCCAGCAGTGATCTTGTGTCTGCCTTGTGCAAATCCAACCTGTGATTCTTTGTTTTCGAACTTTTTGTGTGTGTGTGTGTGTTTTCTTGCTCCAGATTTTCCTCTTAAAATGTATACATTTTCTCAACGCTATAAATCAGCATTTACACGTTTATTGTGTGTGTAAATGATGGTGCCTTTTGTGTGTGTGTCCACACTCCTTCTCCTGCCAACCTAGCAGTTCGAAAGCAAGAAATTGCAAGTAGATAAATAGGTACCACTTCGGTGGGAAGGTAACAGCGTTCCGTGCGCCTCGGTGTTTAGTCATGCCGGCCACATGACCACGGAAACGTCTTTGGACAGCGCTGGCTCTTCGGCTTTGAAACGGAGATGAGCACCGCAACCCTAGAGTCGGGCTCGACTGGCTTTCGAGCAAGGAAACCTTTACCTTTTTACACACCCCTTGCATCTTACATACCCCTTGCATCAATAGCATTAGTGGATAGATCTGATGAAGAGAGCTGTGTTTCTCAGAAGCTTATGCTACAATAAAGTTTGTTAGTCTTTGGGCATTTTACTAATCTGGGATGAGAAATTCCTTGGGATTTGGGGGGTGGAGCCTGGAGAGGGCGGGATTTGCAAGAGGAGGGACCTCAACAGGGCATAATGTCACAGAGTCCACTCCCCAAAGCAGCCATTTTCTCTGGGGGAACTAATTTATGTTGTCTGGAGATGACCTGTAATTTCAGGAGCTCGGCAGGCCATGCCTGGAGGCTGGCAAAATGAAGACAATTTGTGTCGTTGTTGTTATTCATACACAAGTATGAACCGATAAGAATTTGGCAGTCAGTCGGGGGAGGGTTGGGTGCAAAAAGTGCCACCAGTTCCACAAGGCAGCATGAAAACACGTTTCTGGGTCCTTTCAGATCTGTCGGGTTTCCTTTTGCCATTAAGGAACAGAGTCAGCCGGCTCCAAGGGACACGGAGAGAGAGAACTCGCATCTGTAAATCACCGACTGTGAAATGTGACTACTTTATGTACTTCAGGAGTGTGGTGAGGAGCAGATGGGGTAAGGAGGCAGCGGCGGGAAGGCCGAAAGAAAGCTGTCGGTCGAGCTGCCATCTCCAGGTTGGAAAATTCCTG
>NW_015184241.1:0-917 GCF_001447785.1 Gekko japonicus
CCAGACATCTGTCCCCTTGGAGAATATGGCTGCTTTGGATGAGGCAATATAGTATACTGAGGCCTCTCCACTCCCCAAACCCTGCGCTCCTCAGACTTCCTCACAGAATTTGCGGGCAACCCTAGCCAGGTCTGGCCCCAAAGAGTTCTCCCTCAAAGTCCAAAATGGGGCTGGAACGGGCCCTCCCACTCCTCTTGCCTTTTACTGACCAAAGCCAAGGTTGGCGTGCTGTGGTTGCCTAGCAACAGCCACCGAGGTAATCCATTGCTTAAAGTCACACACACTTCTTTTGTCATTTTCAGATGTTTTAAGCCGCCTTGGGTATACTTATAGTATTTCACATTTTTCTGCAAACCTAGAGCCCTTTTCCAGTTTGTAGAAAAATCCATCTTGCCCGTTCACACCTCCAGTCACCGGATTTAAGTATCCAAAGATATCCTGACTTTGCTATTAGAGTATAAGATAGAGGAAATGCCTGGTGAAGGGCAAAGCTGGTATATACTACAGGATGTCTGCATGGGATGTCAATGAAAAGCCCAAACTTGCCAGTCACATATGATATAAGGTAACTTGAGCAGCAGGCTGAGTAACGTCTTGCCCCAGATGAATGGCTAGTTGCAAATAAACTGAGTGAGGATGTATACTGTGCCTTGTGGATTACTTCCACACTAATTCTTTTATATAGTATGAATACCATGTACTCACTCATTTGTTCTCTAGAATCCAGAAAGTATTACTCAAAACTTTCTCTGTTCTCTCCTCCCCCTCCCAAGTGCATGTAGCAGTGCTGGAGATTTTGTCACAATTGTAGCACAACCCTTTCAGGTATGACATAGTTCTCTTTGTGGTTTGATTATGTGCTTGACTGTGGTGCGTAATGTAATCCTGTTCTATTATCTGGCTGCATCTGTGCTACT
>NW_015184242.1:0-1215 GCF_001447785.1 Gekko japonicus
GTATTATGATCGGCCACAAATCCAAGTATTGGGCAGGCGGCAAATATGCAAAAGAGAATCAGTGTTAGTCTGTTGTAGCAAAATAAAGCAAAAATCCAGTGACACCTTAAAGACTAATCACACAGTGAAAGAAATGTTGCACGTCCTTAAGCAACCACTGGACTTTTGTTTCTTTTAATTTTACTTCATTTGTACCCTGCCTTTGTAACCAATGGGGACCCAAAGAAGCTTACATCATTCTCCTTTCCTCTGCTTTACCAGACAACAGCCCTGTGAGGTAGGTTAGGCTGAGAGTGTGTGACTGGCCTAAGAAGTTCGAGTCCAGCAGCACCTTGAAGACCAGCAAAGTTTTATTAAAGGTATAATCTTTTGTGTGCATGCACACTTCTTCAGATACGAAAGCTTATACCTTGAATAAACCTTTGCTGGTCTTCAAGGTGCTGCTTAAAGGTGGTGCTGGACTCAAACATTGTTCTGCTGCTTCAGACCAACAAAGCCACCAACCCGAATCTATCTGAAGAAGCGTGCCTGCACATGGAAACTTATACCCAGAATTAAACTTTATTGGTCTGAAAGGTGCCACAAGGCCCAAACTTTGTTCTGCTGCTCCAAACCAACATGGCTACCACCTGAATCTGACCAGCCTAAAGTTACTCAGCAAGCTTCTGTGGCAGAGTGGGGATTTGAATCTGACAGGCTGCGGTGGCTCAAGGGGTTAAGACGCTGAACTGCAGACCAGAAGGTCGGTAGTTCAGCAGTTCTAGACCCAAGTGCCGCAAGACAGAGTGAGCTCCCGTCTCTGGTCCCAGCTCCTGCCAACCTAGCAGTTCGAAAGCAAGAAATTGTAAGTAGATAAATAGGTACCGCTTCAGTGGGAAGGTAACAGTGTTCCGTGTGAATTGGCGTCTAGTCCTGGCGGCCATATGACCACGGAAACTACTCTGGACAGCGCTGGCTCTTCGGCTTGGAAACGGAGATGAGCGCTGCATCCCTAGAGTTGGATTTGACTGGCTTTCGAGCAAGGGAAACCTTTACCTTTGACACTCTAACCACTACACCTCACTGGCTTTTTAATGCAACTAAATAAACGTTTAATAGCTTTGTATCAGGACTAACTTCAACAGTGTTGTACACACTGCAACGCTTTGTACTCTACCACTAGCTAACAGTCAGTTTAACTTAGTAAGTGCTCTTAACACTTCCATGGTGCATATG
>NW_015184243.1:0-1201 GCF_001447785.1 Gekko japonicus
ACAAAAGAGACAACTGAAGGGCATCATAATAACCGTCTTCCTCTCCCATAAAATCAGATTTTAGGTCAACCAAGAAACAGATGCTCCGTCAACTACATCACTTGCTCCCACAAGATCCAGCAATGGCCCATGGGTTGTGTGTGTGTGTGATGTGCCGTCCAGTCACTTCCGACTTACGGCAACCCTATGAATGAATGTCCTCCAAAATGTCCTCTCGTCAACAGCCTTGCCCGGGTCTTGCAAACTGAGGGCCTTTGTGGCTTCCTTGAGCATTCCCTTATTTTGGCCAGAAATGAGATTGCAGCTATAATGTGTTATTTTTACCAAAGAGGTAATCAGTTTGTTCCAGCCATCTCTCGCCTATTATATGGGGTTCCTGTGTGGATAGAGGGTTTTTCTAAAGAGGTTGAACGTATTAACGCCTTATTTCTGTGCAGCATACTTGGGCTCCCTAATTCTGCTGTGTATTTTACTCTCTGTGCTGATTTTACTGCGTATTTTACTCTCTGTGCTGAGTTGGGTTTACACCTTATTGAATCAAGGGCGTGGTCTATTGTTATTAAGTTTTGGCTCTGTCTTCATTTTAGACTCCCTGCTAACAGTCTTACTGCTCTCCTCCCTGCGGACCCTTACACCTCAAATTGGTCCCAATTCATAGTGTCTAAAATCAAATCCATTGGTATTGATCTGGATTTTGGGCCAATTCTGGTGAAATGGATATTCTTCGGATTGTCCAAAGGAGGATTTGGGACAATGAAGCGCAAGTTATTAATGCTGGTAGCTCTGGAGTCTGTTCTCCATGTTTTCTTGGGTCTTTTCACCACTCAAGATTCTATGGCCCAGGACTTTTCTAATTTGGCAAACCCCTCACACCATAGAGCTTTCACGCTTGCCAGGTTCAATCTCTTCCCTTCGGCTGTTTTGACAGGCAGATATAAGGGTATTCCTTATAAAGAAAGAGCCTGTACCTGTCTTTACAGTGAACCTGACGCTGTGCAACATATTCTTTTTCGCTGCTCTCATTATTCTTTGCTACGTCATTCCTTGATCCGTCCCCTCCTTTCTTCTGTAAAATCTATGATCAATAATGACCTCATTGTTTTGTGATCTGACAAGTCTCCTGAAATTACTGCAGTTGTCGCTACTATCTGTATCGAAGTCAGAAGCTGTAATATTTAGAAGAAGAAGAGGAAGAAGAGAT
>NW_015184244.1:0-1092 GCF_001447785.1 Gekko japonicus
CCTGGACTCTTGCTCTCTTCTCCTTCTACGGACAGATTAACACGGCTATCCATTTCAGGACTGCCAGCTCTGGTTTGGGAAATACCTGGAGATTTGGGAAGGGGGGGCACCTCATCAGGGTATAATGTCATGGAGTCCACCCTCCAAAGCAGCCATTTCCTCCAGGGGAACCGATTTTGTTTGTCTGGAGGTCAACTGTAATAGTGGGAGGTCACCAGGTGCCACCTGGAGGTTGGCAACACTAACCCATCTTGCTCTAACCAGAGCAGTTTGTTAGTCTTTAAAATGACACGAGACTTGTTCATTTCCCAGGAGTGAGCAGGGCCATTTGAACCCACGGCCGGCCCCTAGGCTTTCAGGTATTTCGGGGGCCCTCTGGTGACTTTACAGGCTGTCTATGAAGAGAAAATAACAGTGCCTCAAGAAAAAAATAACAAAAAATAAAAACTGATGGGCCCCTAGTCCCTGTGGAGCTCCTAGGCTTCAGCCTAGTGAACCTTATGGGTAATACAGCCCTGGGAGCAGTGTTTCCTCTAAGCTCACTTAGTGTGAGCTAGCTCACAGTTTTTTAGCATCTAGCTCACGCATTTTTGTCTCCGCTCAGGAAGGAGGGCTCCAGAGCAAACTAATTTATGCAGCAGCCAAACCGCTCGCTCACAACTTTAATGCCAGGCGCTCCCAAAGTAGAATTTTTGCTCACAAGACTCTCCACAGTTTAGAGGGAACACTGCCTAGGAGTGAGCAATGTTTATGATGATATTGTGATACATGTTTGATTTTTTTTAATGCACTGCCACCTCTATGAGCAGCTCCACAAAATATGAATTCCACCGTTTGCGTGGTGTTTTTCTCTCTCTTTTTGCAGTCAAGTTGAGGCCTTATGCTGGCCCCATAGGGCAGGGGTGTCGAACTCATTTGTTACGAGGGCTGGATCTGACCTAAATGAGACTTTACTTATATGGCAGAGGCTGAAGTGATACCAAAAAATACTCTGTATAGATCGCTGATCTACTTTTGATCTTAATCTGAACAATACATTTGTCATTTTGACATGGGTAACATATCCACCAAAACAGTATTGAAGACTGCCTA
>NW_015184245.1:0-1163 GCF_001447785.1 Gekko japonicus
AAAACTGCCTTAACACCGAATCAGACTTTTGGTTTATCAACTTCACTGCTGTCTTTACAGACTCTGGGGTCTCTCAGGTGGAGGTCTTTCACCCCCCAGCGGCCACCTTTTTGGCCAGGACTGAACGGACCTTCTGTATACAAAGCTGAGGCTCTATCCACTGAGCCCATTTTACAGAAGGGGAAGACTGAAGCTAAAAGAACCTCTCTGCCCCACAGCTGATAACGGGGCATCGAAACCCAGTTTCATTTCTCGCTGTCCGACCACACTGGCGGAGTCTGCCTCTCCCCCCGTGAGCCCCAAAGGGCTTTACGGTCTGCTGATCAGCATCTCTTGGTGGTCCCCATCCCTCTTGTCTCACCTCGATGAGGGCCAGGGCTTTCTCTGCCCTGACCCCCTACCTGGTGGAATGGGTTCACATATGAGATCGGGGCCCTGCAGGACCTTTTACAGTGACACAGGGCCTGAAAGACGAAGCTCTTCCACCAGGCCTTCAGTTGAGGTGGTGGGAGTCTTCCCCCCCCCCTTGGGCCTCTTCAGCGGGTCAGATCTGTGTTTACCACCTAGGAACCCTAATCTGAAACAGACCTCATCTGTCGAAGCTGTAATTAGAAACATAGGAATATTATTGCATTTTATCTGATGTATTTTCATTCTTTTTAATTGTCTGTATATTATATTTGATGGGACCCGCCCTGAGTCTGCTACGCGGGGAGGGCGGGGTACGAGCCTAATAAAATAAATACATAAATGAAAGATTTAGCTCCCTCCCGGATAGAAAAGGAAGTCGGGGCATGCCGCTCGGCGGGGGCTCCGGTCAGAGTCCCTAGACGCCAAGTTTCAAAACTTCTGTTCCAGTGTCCACGCTCTCTAGCACTTGCTAGAACGACTTGTTTGTCTTTCCTTGTCACTCCGAGCCACATGTCGAAAGACCTGCTGAAAGGGAGGGCTTGTTCGCGGTTTGTTTCCTGGAGTGACTGGCTGCCTGTCTACTTTTGAGTGACGTTTATAAAATGTGCTTATTTGGAGTTATTTCGCAACCGCTTTTCCGCCGTGCTGGTGTTCGGCGGGTCGAAGAATAGTGTTCTGCTGGGAATCGGAATGGCTTGGTTTCACCCTCACTCCCGGGAGGGCGAGAGAGCCTAAGATTTAGAATAAGGTCA
>NW_015184246.1:0-1240 GCF_001447785.1 Gekko japonicus
CGGTTCTCCCAGATAAGAGTCTGCGCTCCGAACCACTAGACCAAACTGGCAATATCAGGGATCGAACCGGGGACTTGCTGGGGGCAAAGCACCTGCTCTATCACTGTGCTCCACACCCCGTCCAAACGTATACCTGATTCTTCCTCCCCAAGTTTGATCCTCACACCAACCGTGTGAGATAGGTCAGGCTGAGAGCAGCTGATCAGTAGGAGAGCAGTAGGCTTCAGTATGTATGTAAAGTGCCATCGGATCACAGCTGACGTGTGGTGACCTCACAGGGTCTTCAAGGCAAGAGACGTTAAGAAGTGTTTTGCCGCTGGGTAGCAACCAAGGGCCATTTCCTGCAGGAGTGCACAGGAGTGGAGCTCCAGTAGTAAAGAGCCCAGGGGGCGGGCACATGCAACAAGCCCCACCCCCTGCTCCCAGCAGCCCTTAGTCAGAGCAAGAAGCAGCCAGGTAAGTTGCAGAGGGCCCCCCGGTCCAAAACAGTCCCATGGCACCTTTAAGACCAAGTTTTATTCAGGTACAAGCTCTCCCTCCTCTGTGAGGACAGATCTGCACATTCCCCCCCCCAATAACTAGCAAGCCAAAACAGTCCAGTGGAGCCTGAGCAGTGGGTGTTGCCTTCTGACATGCTTCCGGTGATGTCAGGGGGTGTGGCATATGCAAACGAGTTATGCTAATGTGCTCCTCCACCTCTTTTTCTACGAAATGACCCCTGGTAGCAACCATGGTATTCCTTGATGGCCTCCCATCTGAGTACTAACCAGGGCCGCCCCTGGTCCTTTCCGCATTTGCCTGCCACTCTGGATTTTCTCAGTGGTCCAATCGAGGCAATTTAAGTCCAGGGCAAAACAGCATCCAAATAACCTGGGGGCAACAGCAGGCTGAAACGGGGCTGACCACCGAAGGGGGGGAATGTCATGCAGAATGAGGGGAAAACCTGGAATAAAAAAGTCGAACTCGGTTTTAGTGCAGAATGGGGGGGGGGGGGATTTAAATTCCAAAGAAGGCTGAATTCGATTTCAGGGCAGAATTGCTGGGAGGACACTGCGGTGAATGTGGACTAAAAGCAGAATGCAGAAAGGGCCCCTGCTTAGCTTCCGGTATCCGATGTGATCAGGCTAGCCTGGGCCACCCAGGCTTCAGAGTGAGCAGATATTCGAACCTGGATCAGCCCACCCCCAACCAGAATCATGGAATCGTAGAGATGGAAGGCACCTCCGGGGCCATCTAGTCC
>NW_015184247.1:0-1170 GCF_001447785.1 Gekko japonicus
TTAAAGTATTGATATGCGTGGTAACCAACACATGTATGTTTGAAACCTTGTAGTCACATCTGCCTGAGGCCGGGTTTTGAAAACACTTCAAGACTTGGGTCAGTGTTTTCCACCAAAGTAAATACCAATTCTAGAATTTCTGCAATGCTACCTAATAGCCAGCTATAAAGATCAGTGGGCAAATTTGGAGAGATTTGGGGGAGGGTGTCAGTCAGAAAATCTGGAGTGCTCGATTAAATATTGTGAATTTGTATATTTGGAAAACAGTGTTTTATTGAAAAAGGGCTTCTTCCTGTGGGAACAAAAGACTCTTAAATACTTCCTTTGCCCTCTTTTTTCATTATATAAAGATAAATAATTTACAGTTAACCCCTTTTGTCTTTAATGCGCTCGGACCATTTAGGATACTTTCAAGATGACAGAGATTAAAACTTGAAATGTATAAGAGGAGATTATTCCGCTTCAAGGAGTGCTTCTGCTTTTTTTACCTTTCGGGATAAACTACGCTGATTAACGTGGAGACAGAGGGCCTTTATGGCATTGTCTGACCAATGCTAGTTGGGGCGGCTTTATTATTTTCTTCTCCTGTTAACATGCAGAACAAGACACACCTCGGCACTTTGTTCTGTTATGCCTGTACTGGATGTATTTATGGACTTTAGTCTTTAAAAAAAACCCCAACAAACTTGCATTAATGTGGTATTGGATTATGTTCCTAGAAATGTAAAGATTATAGATGCCGTCTGAAGCGTCAGTAATGGCCTGTGAAACATAAGGCTCTCAAGCCAAACACCCCAGCTATGGATTGCGACACTGGACGCTTAGTAAGCCCTGTTTTCTGTGGGCGAGGACAAGGGATACCTGATTGCGTGTATCTTCTGACAGGCAATTATCATGCATTCTGGAACACCAATGACCTGTGGGTGTCCAGGTGTTGCAAGAGGACTTAATGGTTTTTAAACGAGACAGTTTAATAACACGTGCTTGATTCAGCCTTTTGAAAAAATCATCCTTCCGGAGGCTGACACGTAAGATGGCTCCTGAATTTTATGACGGGAGCTTTGCAGCCACTGTGAACTAAAGCATAGGCTAAAGTTGCCGCTACATTCTTGCCGACCCCCACTGGTGTTTTTGGGTTGGTTTTTTTTTACAGCTTCACATTTTTTCACA
>NW_015184248.1:0-1182 GCF_001447785.1 Gekko japonicus
TCAAACAGCTGCTAAACAAGTCTGAAGTTGCCTGTTTTATCAAAAACTGACCAGGGAATCAGCTGGGAATGGGTTTCTGATCTACCCCATCTCCAAAAAAATTGTTACATTGTGAGGCTGGAGATCAGGCGCAATCAGCTTCTGATCTCCCCATTGTTGGAAATGTATGTGTTTACAAGGTCTGACAATCCAGTCATTATAGGGTTAATTTGTTTACCTAGTATTGCTATTGTTTAGACTGACATGGAAGGGAAACCTGGCATGGAGCCAATGGGGAATTAGCCCGGGGAAAGTAACTTACATTGTGATACTGATTGGTTGTTTGTTTCAGGTGACTTCCTTTCTAGGGGTTGAGAAGAAGGACAGATTCTCCATTGTCTGTGTGTAGTGTGTAACCATGATTTGAACTGTAAGCAGCTTAGAAAATGTAACTCTTAGGAGTTTGTTATTTTGTAGGTTTCCTGTATACCTTTTACCCTTAGAAATAAAGGTTTTTAAATGCAAATAAATCTTTCCAATAGAGCAAGATCCGTTGATACTCTATTTTAAATACTTTTGACAATTTTACAACACCCATTACAGAAACAAGAAGAGAAAGAGATCCTTTCTCTTCCCTCTCCTCAGCACAAAACCAATCATCTTCTGGTTTCCCCATTGCCAAAGGGACTGCAGAAAGTGACGGCTTCTCTCCTTTTCCATGCAGCTCAAACAATCCACTCCTTTTCTCTGAAGCTCAAGCAGGAAGGTTGAGGTCAGGAGAAGATAAGCAATCTGTTTTTCCCACCTCAACTCCCAGATGATCCCTCATCTGCTGGGAGTCGGCTTCTGTAAGTAGCTTAGTCCTGTGAATAGATACCAACAGGTTGTGAGCAGCCAAAACAGCTCACAGATTAAAAAGTTGCTTGATCGCCACTAGTGACTAGAATCTGAGCTGGACAGGCAGGTATTCAAACATCCCTAAATAAAATCAGTTTTAAAACCAACCAGAACTTCACATATTAAAATAATAATCAAAGCATCTCCAGACAGAACATACTAAAACCAAGCCAAACAAAATGTTTTTTTCAGATCTCATTTGGGGAAATATTTGAATACTTTGAATTGAAGTGCTAGCATGTTCCATGTGGACTGGCAAATATGAAGCACCAGTCTGACATGGTTAACATTTCACCATTTCCAGGA
>NW_015184249.1:0-1187 GCF_001447785.1 Gekko japonicus
AAATATCTACTTAGCCCCCAAGGAGGTTTCGTGAACAGGATAACACCTAGTGAGAGGGATTGGTTTGTGTGGCTAGGGGAAGAGCACATGCTTTGAACACAGAAGGGGCCAGATGCACTCCACAGCATCTCTAGTTAAAAGTATCTCAGGTCAGAGGTACTGGATGGGAACCCCCTGCTCTGCCTGAGTTTATAGTTTTTTATCTGTCTGGCTGTTATATTGTCTGCTATTCTGATTCTTTTAAAAAGGTTTTAGGTAGCTGCTGCTTTACGGATTTTTATGCTAATTTATTTTTATTGCTTTGATTACTACATTGATTGTTACATTGTTGCTTTGATTGTTACATTGTTGTTTTTAAGGTTGCCAATGGGAAGGGGGGGAAGAAGAGTTGGTTTTCATACCCCACTTTTCTCTACCCTAGGGAGTCTCAAAGAGGCTTACAATCGCCTTCCCTTCCTGTCTCCACAACAGGCACCTCGTGAGATAGGTAGTGCTGAGAGAGTTCTGAGAGAACTGGGACTGGCCCAAGGTCACCCAGCAGGCTTCATGTGAAGGAGTGGGGAATCAAAATTGGTTCTCCAGATTTGAGTCCACCACTACACCATTCTGGGGGAAATGTCCAGAAACAAACTGGAAGTGATATGGTCCCTGTGGCCTGCTCCAACCAGTACTCTGGCCACAGCATTCAGTATCAATTGTAGCTTCTGGACAGTCTTCAAGGGCAGCCCCTTGTAGACCACATTGCGGCAATCTAATCTATATCTAAACTAGATGTTACCAGGGCATGCACCACAGTGGTAAGATCATTGATGGCCAGGAAAGGCATGCCTTGGCCACTGTTGCCACCTGTTTATCCAACTGCATGCCCAAGCCCAGGAGCCCCTCCTAGCTATGAGCCTGCTCCCTTGGGATAGTGCAACCACATCTTGAACAAGAGGTAGCTCCTCTTGTTCCTGGGTCAGATCTTCCCCCCACCAGTAGCACCTCTGTTTTGTCAGGATTAAGTTTCAGTTTGTTAATTCTCATCCATTCCAAAATTGCCTCCAGGCATCTGTTCATAGTTTCCACAGCCTCCCTAGATTCCGCTGGTAGTTCAAGACAGAGTTGAGTGTCATCTGTATGTTGGTGGTCACTCAGCCCAAATTTCCAGATGACTTCTCCTAGCAGCTTTGCATAGATGTTGAAAA
>NW_015184250.1:0-1187 GCF_001447785.1 Gekko japonicus
GAGGTTGTTGATATTTTCCCCAGCAATCTGAACTCCGGCTTGTGATTAATCCAGGCCAGCATTTCGCATGATGTACTCTGCATATATATTAAATAAGCAAGGTGACAATATACATCCTTGACCTACTCCTTTTCCAATACTAAACCAATCCGTTTTTCCATATCCTGTTCTAACTGTCGCTTCTTGACCCTTATACAGGTTATTCAAGAGACATGTGAGGTGGTCTGATATTCCCATCTCTTTATGGACCTGCCATAGTTTGTTGTAATCCACACAATCAAAGGCTTTAGCATAGTCAGTGAAGCAGAAGTAGATGTTTTTTCTGGTACTCTCTTGCGTTTCAATCCATAGACCTTTTTATTGTTAGAAAACTCCCCCCCCCACCACCTTAGCTACAACTTCTGAACTTTTAATCTCTCACCCAAGGTTTGACTTGGTTATAAGGCTAAGGTTCTTGGTCATTAAATTCTGGGGTTCCCATGTTATAGTGCTGTACCAAAGGGGCCTCCATGACAGTTAGATGGAAGCCGCCCAATACCACATGCACACCCCCTAACAGCAGGTCATCATTGACATACAGAACAGAAGAAGGGAAGAACCAGACGGAACACAACACCCTCAGCTGAAAGGAGCACCATGTTGTGACTGGGAGTAGTTCTGTGGTAAATATATGTAACAGCCAGAAACTAGTTGGTTTAGCCCAGTAGACTTTACATGAGACATGAATCAGGACTGGGTACCTGACCCAGCTTACTGTCACACAGAAATGGGGGACTTTGGAGAGGGATCATGGTTCAGTGGTAGAACATCTGCTTGGCATGCAGAGGGTCCAAGGTTCAATCCCTGGCCTTTCCAGTTAAAAGGATCAGATGATGTGAAAGATCCCTACCAGAGACCCAGGAGAGCCACTGTCCGAATAAGTAGACAAGACTGTCCTTGATGGACCGGTGGTCTTATTCAGTATAAAACAGCTTCATGAATGGTCTTTTGTTCAATTTGGCTCCAGAGTGCTGAGAGGGGGAGAGGGGCTTCTGGTTTCCCTACGGTGCCATTTTTACTAGTGGAAATGGAGTAGGGGGGCTTGTTTTCCCATTTTTCTGGCTCCACATGTTCTTCCATCGGAAACCGGACCCTACATGGTCAATCTGAGAACCAGATTCTCTGAAGCAGTGTTCCCTCTAAGCTGA
>NW_015184251.1:0-1173 GCF_001447785.1 Gekko japonicus
TATTCTGCCAATACCCCAATAGGGTCTGTAAGTAGTATTTTCCCCATGTTGATCTCATTGGTATGAATTAAAGTGAAGCAAACATTTCAGAATCAGCCCCTCCCCCATAGGTACAGGAATCCCATTTTCATCTCTGAGAAAAAAGAACTTATTACAAAACAAGTTTGTTCACTGGTGACACACTCCTGGTGACACGCATCAGTCTTAAAAGGGCCCCCCAAGTAAGGCTACCCACTGCCCCTTTCCTATTCTTTAGGTATCAGGACCAAATAGGCATTGTATGGTTACAGAGATCAGGCTTTAAGCATTCAAAATATAAGGAAGCTTAGGCCCCGGCCACACGGGCCAGAAAATGTGGGGGGGAAGTGTGGCTGTTTGCCCTGGAGCAAAGTAAAGCATGGCAGCCCAATCACGCATCCCATCAAGTTCCCGTGGTTAGGCCATTAGGTGCCGATCACATGGCTATCCTGAAGTGTGGCAAAGAAGTGGTGTGGCGCAATTACGCCAGCAATCACTAGATGTCGTTTCCATGGCAAATGGGAATTTCCCCCCCTCACTGACGTTTGTGCATGCTCCGTTGGGCATTCGTGCGCATCCTGTGGAGACTAAAAAAACCCCATCCGGTTTGCAACGGGACATGGTTGGGTGTCGGATGCCACAGGATTCAAGCAGAAACGCGAAGAGCTATTTAGATATCAAGATATTTTGGATGAGAAAGATTGCTTGAAATTGCTAGACCATTTGTCTTGGTGGACTAAAACACAATTAGAATCTATCTACAATAAAGATAAAAAGACTGGGTTTAATGACAAACTAACTGAATTAGAAAAAACTCTTGTATTTTCGGATGATAAACTGATAAAGAAAATCTATACAATTTTGGTAGAGGACTTGTTGTTAGATGAAATGGTTAAGCAAAATATGATTTTGTGGGCTCAAAATGTGGGTCATAATATTACTTGGAGGGATTGGGATCAGATATGGGCTAAAACCATTAAAATGACTAAGGCAGTATTATATAAAGAAAATATGTATAAGATGTTTTATAGATGGTATATTACACCAGATAAGCTGGCTAAGCAGAATGAAAATTGTTCAGATAAATGTTGAAAATGCAAAAAATAAGACAGGTACATTTTTTCAGATGTGGTGGCTTTGTGATGTAACAAAGAG
>NW_015184252.1:0-1171 GCF_001447785.1 Gekko japonicus
CCAATCAAATCTCCAATGGCCAACCAGAACTTTTGCTGGGCAAAAGCCCCACCTAGCCCCACCCACAGTCTAAAAAACACTTGATGGGGGCCAGGAAAAGTGTCCATGGGCACCATGGGGCCCACAGGGACCACACTGGGGAACCCTGCTCTACTGACATACTGAAAGTCTTAGAGCACACACAGAGGGAATGAAGCAATGAAGACTTCTGGACTGTGAGTCCTATGAGGAGAAGGTTGAAGGAGCCGGGTAGGTTGAGCCTGGAGAGGAGACGACTGAGAGGGGATATGATAACCATCTTCAAGTACTTGAAGGGCTGTCCTATAGGGGATGGGGTGGAGTTGTTTTCTGTCACCCCAGAAGGTGGGACCAGAACCAATGGGTTGAAATCGAATCAGAAGAGTTTTCGGCTAAACATTAGGAAGAACTTCCTGACAGTTAGAGTGGTTCCTCAGTGGAACAGGCTTCCTAGGGAGGTGGTGGGCTCTCCTTCTTGGGAGGTTTTCAAGCAGAGGCTAGATGGCCATTGGACAGCCATGCGGATTCTGTGAACTGAGGCAGATCACGAGAGGGAGGGCAGGGAGGGTTGTCTCAGGGCTTAGTTTTTGTGACCCTTTCTTACACCCCCAGGGAAATGCTGATGGCCACTTTGTGGTCAGGAAGCAATCCTGGAGGGGTCTTTTGCCATCTTCTGGGCATGGAAGAGCAGCCACTGCAGGTGTGGAGGGGGAGATATTTGTGAATTTCCTGTATTGTGCAGGGGGTTGGACTAGATGATTCTGGAGGTCCCTTCCAACTCTACGATTCTATGGACTAGGGTTCCCAACGTCAGTTTGGGAAATTCCTGGAATTAGGGTTGCCCTGCCCCCAAAGAGACCCATCCTGCCTGATATGACCAGGTGGAGGTGACATCATCGTGCCGGATACATTGAGCATGGGACGCTCTAGCATTTGGGCAAAAACTCTATGGTGACCATAGAATTCCCCCCCCCAAATGCTAGAGCGTCCTGTCTGATGTGCCCTCTGCATGCACAAAGACTCCCGGGAGAAGACTGGACCCCCCCCCCCCATGGCCAGCAGCCAGGTAAGACCCAGCAACCCTACTGGTGGTATCGAGGAGGGCTGAATTTGGGGAGAAAGAACTCGATCTCCTTGACAACCACAACGGTAT
>NW_015184253.1:0-1173 GCF_001447785.1 Gekko japonicus
GATGGCGTTTCCCTCAAGCAATGGAGCAGCGGTGGTCGCCAGAAATATCAAAGGAGGCCAGGAGCAGCTAAATGCTGTTGGCTAGAAGCATCAGTAGCCAGACTTAATCTCCAGGGTAGATGTCAGGGGCAAGCCACATCAGCCGAGACAGAAAGGAGATTCCACGCTCACAAATGAGTACCTTGTTAAAGATGTTTCAAAAAATAAAATAATTTAGTCAAATAATTATTTGATTTTACCTCAGTGGAGTCACTTCAATGGGGGTCTATGGCTTTAAAAATATGATAGGCTGTTCATAAGAATATTAATAATACATTAATTATGGCTTTAAAGCTTTATGTTAGTTTCTAAAAAGTTCTTTTATCTAAGTTAATAATTTCAAGCAAATGTTTACAATCCTTATATGATGGTAGTTCTATATATTCCCATTCATACTACATTCTCTCAATGACAACTAGGTCTCCTAATGGTCCCCGTCCCCTCCTTTTCAAGGATATGTTTTGAGCCATGTCTGTTGCTGCCTGTTTTAGGGATCTGCCTCCCAGAAGGGGTGAGGCAGGCACCTACCACTAGGACCTTCCAGTGAGACTGTAAAACCGAATGTTTTTAGAAAATTTCATGAGGTAGCTTAACTCATCCAGGAGACTGGAGATGTTATTTTGTTGTGGAGTAACCATGGCTGCACTATGGTGCAGGTCTCCAAAAAAAGAAGAAGAAATACTAGGAGTCCCAGATATGCCTATACCTCCATTTATAAAACTTAAGATTGCATGCAATAAATTGTCATATGTTCAATGCCCCCCCTTCACTAACGGTGGAGGAAGGGTATCTGGATGTTAAAACCCATGCTCCCTTGCTAATGAGCAGCTAGATCACAAACAAAATTTGGCCCTAACAAAATCTGGGCTCACAGTTTTAAATGTGTACATTAGCAAGGTGCGGTGTGGATTCCTGCAAAAGTTGCGGAGGCAGAAAAACCACATAGCCTAATGACCTCCTGGGGCAATTAGCAACCAGGAGGGCCATGGTGCTGACATTTTTGCAGACCATGGGATCCAGACTTTAATACTGGGGTCCCACTGTGGGTTTTGGGCACTCCTATGGCCCTGCTCTCTTTCTCCACTTAAGAGAGAAGGTTTTTTTTTAATCAAAGTGAGCTTTGAATTGCATAGC
>NW_015184254.1:0-1165 GCF_001447785.1 Gekko japonicus
CACCTTTAAGGCCAACAGAAGTTTATTCACAGTATAAATTTTTGTGTGCAAACACACTTCCTCAGACTCAAACTTTGTTCTACAATTTGTTAATCCTTTTTAAATTACATAGTGTGAATTACTTCCTTCCTGAATCTACTGATAATTACCCCCATTCCCGATATTATGAGAAAGAACAAAAAAAATTCTATCCACTTCCCATACCTTTTGTAATGTTATAAACCTCTTTAATGTCCCCAGTTAGTCATTTTGCCCCCCCCCCACTAAATCCTTTCAAAGGTGCACTTTCCAACCTAGAGATTCTATAGCAAGCCATTTCCCTCCTAAGCCTGTTCAGAATATTCTTGACCTTCAGTTGAGACATAGACAAAGCCTCTCTTGTGATATTTATTTATCCATCTTGCTTGTGTGAAGCGGAGTCATTGAAAGGAACATCTGGATTGCTGTCGTAGGAAGAATCCAGCATGGCACCAGCCCAAAGATGGACTTGGCTCATAGTGGGGCATGGATTTCCAAACTGGGAGAGTTTGTGTTCCACACATACATGTGTCAGGCTCACCCTTGGGCTCTGGTGCGGTGCCCCCAGTGGTCGTGAAATCAGTGTTCACAACCTGACTCTGGTAGGGGAGACGGCCCTCAGAGCATCAGGTTCCAAAAAGGGAGAGGGAGTGAGGGGCCTCAGACAGGCAGGGGACAGGGTTAACGTCACCCTGAAAGTCCCTCTGCCAGTATGCTGCGGACTGCCTTCTCTCTTTGCTGTTTCTCATCTTTCTGTCTGTCACCGCCCCACTCCGTTCCACAGCACACTTCTCCTCCCCGGCCTCTTATCCACACTGCCTTTTATCTCCCCGCCCAGCTCCCAGGACCGCCCATCTGCCCTCCGACTTGGGCCATGCCCTCCTTTATCTGCCTGGATGCCGGCGGGGCGTCTCAGGGGCGAGTACTGATGTGTTGGTGGCGGCTCTGGCGGCTGTGCTGCCGCCGATCTGTGATTGGCTCTCGGCTCGTTGGAGAAGCTGTCGTTGCCCCTCTCCTCCTCCACGGTGCCATCCTATGGGCCCCGGTCCTGCCTCTGGGCCCGGCCGATGCAGCCTGACAAGGGAGGGCCCCCTGCTCCCGGCTCCCTCCCCGGACCATTGGCATTCATCTCGTCTGGTGAGTTATG
>NW_015184255.1:0-1215 GCF_001447785.1 Gekko japonicus
ATGAACTAGGGAACACAATTTGACAATTTTTTAAAAAAATTTCTTCAATCAAAAATTGGTATTAATTAATTGTATTGCAATACTTTTCTTGAGAAACATTCCTTAATGAATATACGCAATGTTCAACACACTTTGTTTGATGCGTGGTTTTTAGTTTGGGCTAGCTAACAGAGGCTATAATTTTCAAGCAAACATTTGGTGTAGTGGTTAGGAGCGCAGACTCTAATCTGGGAGAACCAGGTTTGATTCCCTACTCCTCCACATGCAGCTGCTGGTACGACCTTGGGTCAGTTACACGTTGTTTCAGAACTATTCTCTCAAGAGCAGTCCTCAAAAGAGATCTCTTGGGGGCGGGGCACTGCGGCGTTGATGGCGGCAGCATGAATCTGGAGCTCCTACCCACGACTGCTTCCCTCCTCACCCCACTACTCTAAAACTATGCCGAAACCAGAGATTTTTTTTTATTTTTATTTTTTTTGCCGAAACCAGAGATAACAAGTAGAACGGACCTGGCAAAACACAAATCGCCTCCAGCATCATTAAAAGCTTCAAAAGAGACCCTTGAGGCTGCATTTCAGCGCAGAGCAACTGCACGGGCCAAAATCAAAATGGCGGCCGCCAAAACACACACGGAGCCAACAACATCAGACACCTCATCTACAGCGATTCTGAGCTACCTAAAGGTAATGGAGGCAGGTATTTCAGAAAAGTTTGCCTCACTCTCAGTCCACTTTGAGGACTTTAAAGCCTCCCTGCAGCAGACTTCCCAAAAAACCGATGAGGCAAGGGAAAGAAGCAATGCTAACCTGGCAGAAATAAAAACTCTGCAGGAAATCTCTGCAACGCAGAAAGACCACCTAATCTCCCTAGAAACGGAACTAAAGGCTGCAAACCTTAAAATTAGAGGGCTGCCAGAAAATGTGGAGAAAAATAAAGATTTAATTTGTTTTATGGCATAACTGATAGCTCATGCTCTTCATCTAGAGGAAGGAATACTTCCTACTATTACGCTGGCTTCCCGTATGGGCCCCCCGCCAAGAAATACTCGCCCTTCCCCAAGAGATATAATTCTTACTATCCCTGATGCAAGAGTACACCAAAGAATTCTTGAAGCTGCAAGGCATCCTGGTTCATTCATATTTGAAGGAGAACAATTGCAGATTTTCCCAGATATTCCCAAAAACATCTTCAAGTCTGGGCCGAGCGCATGTCAGC
>NW_015184256.1:0-1170 GCF_001447785.1 Gekko japonicus
CCCAGATTTGAGTCCGCACTCCTAACCATAACAACGAACTGGCTCTTGAGGGACTTCAGTGGGGTCTAATGCCACAGAGCCATTTTCTCCAGGTGGAACTGATCTCTGTCATCTGGAGATCAGTTTTATTCCCAGGAGATCTTCAGCCATATGTAGCTCCACGGTATAGAGAGAAAGAATACCCCACTTAGACCCGTCACCTGGTTAGGGTGAAACTCATTCGGTGGCGATGAGCGAGACGTTCCCCCCCCCATCAGTAAAAAAATCTAACAATTCTATGCATCCCAGCATATTACTCCAAAATTTCTGGAAGCCTGCGGTTCTTCCGTCAAATCCGCAGCAGATACTTCATGCCAGAATTCTTCAGTGCGTGTCGTGTTACTGCTGCCCTCGTTCTTCCGATATTTCCTCAAAACAGCCTGTTTGTGCTAAACCGTCTCATCCGACAACCATCTGTTTTCCTTGAGACGTCACCTTTCATAGCGAGGCCCCGTTCAGCTTTCAACACTAGTTTGCCGCTCGCCATTTTATTTCTGGTCCGCGTCAGAACAATCAAGGAGTGGTAGCTTGAGACAGACCTGTACCATCATATTCTTTTTAAAAAGCATTTTTTTTCTTTTTTTGGCTAGCTGAATTTGCTTCGATCCACGCCGATTCGGTGTCGGCGAGATGGTGCTGTACGCTATTAGCACAATTTAAGACTACAAATCCCATGCTGCAGCGCGGCGTTCAGCTAGGATGAAAACACAACAGTGGTACTGTCGCAATCCTATGCAAACTCACCTGGGGGGTTTAGCTCCACTGAACACAGTGGGCTTACTTCTAAGTAAACACGTGCAGGATTAGCGAGCACGTGTTTATCTAAATGTTCCTACTGTAGTGGAGGGGGTCCGTTGGGGACCTGTGTTCTAGACAACAGGTAGCACTCCCTGAGAAAAGTTTGGCAATTTGTAGGGGGGGGGGTTTCCTCGCCCTCTTACGCACTAATCCGGGAGCCTCGAAAATAATCTTTATTAAGACTTAGTTATGCACAACGCGGTACATTTAACTCATTGAGCAAAACCATCAGTTGGCTTAAACAAACCCATTCCCGTTCACCATAGACCCGTGGCAGACAAGAAAGGGTGCCGGATAATGCATCGACGACTCCAGATTGTACTTATCTTATGC